>NC_057795.1:370802759-370889737 GCF_018294505.1 Triticum aestivum | reverse complement strand
CGGCGGCGGGCGGCTGGGCCGGCCTGCTCGGCTGGGCCTTTGGCCCAGTCGGGCGCAGGTTTTTTTTTAAACATTCCGCCGACTAGAAAAATCCTGAAAAAGTATAAATAAAAATCTAAAAATTCCAAAACAAGTTTTCTCCGTCTTAATAAAATATTTAGAACAAGATGAACTTTTCTTGGCCCCTAAAATGCAATTTTTAAAACATGCAAATTTTTCTAGGGCAAATAAAATTCCGAATAAACCCAAATAAAATCCAAATAATGATTTTAACATTTTTCCTCCGATATTTCAATTGTTTTGGAGAAGTCATATTATCTCCCCTCATTTATTATTTTAAAATGAAATATTTTCCGGAGAGAAAATAATTAAAAATCAAAATCCTCGTCTTCACTATCTGATAAAAAATTTCAAATATGAAAATTGGAAAATCCCCAACTCTCTCCGAAGGTCCTTGAGTTGCTTAGGATTTCGAGGATTGCAAACGAAAAAGCAATAAAATATGATATGCATGGATGACCTATGTATAACATGCCAAATTGGAAATTTGGGATGTTACATGTGCTCACCCAGGCCCACCCTTCCGGTGGTTCTTGGTTCCAGTATTTTTTAAATATTCTGAAGTAATTCTCCAAAAAGTTCGGTTCCATTTCGAGAACTTCTATTTCTGCACAAAAACAACACCGCGGTAGTTCTGCTGAAAACACCGCCAGTCCGGGTTAGTTTCAATCAAATCATGCAAATTAGAGTCCAAGACAAGATGAAAAGCGTTAGGAAAAGTAGATACGATGGACACGAACTAACTGCCCCAAGCTTAAACCTTTGCTTGTCCTCAAGCAATTCAGTTGATAAACTGAAAGTGAAAAAGAAAAAAACTTTTACAAACTCTTTTGCTCTTGTTTAGAGAAATAAGCTTAAGTAGGGCCTAGGTTTTTCAGCAAAGATCATGACAAACCATGTCAAAAATAACTCTTAAAAATTGTATTAACTCATATCAATGGCATAATCAATTAGCAAGCAATAATAAAATATCTCAAATGCCAACACTTTGTCAAAACAATCATGATATAATATGACAACAGTGGTATCTCACGAGCCCTTTCTAAGATCGCAAAACATAAATGCAGAGCACCTCGAAAGTTCAAGCATCGACTAAACATTGTAATTCATGGTAGAAAAGATCCAATCATGATGCATCCAACATTAACTATACACAATGCATGAGAATGACAATAGTGCTCTCAGACCTAGCGCTTATTTGAGAAGGCGATGACTCAACACAAAAGTAAATAGACAGTCCCTTCACAGAGGGAAGCATGGATTTGCAGCAGTGCTAGAGCTCAGATTTTTAAAACAGAGATAAATGAAAATTTGGGAAATGCACCCTTCCTGTTTATGTCACGGCCGAAAGTTATCAATATCTTTCATGCTAAACACATTAGTAGCAGTTCCCAAGCGATAAAAGTAAAGGTTTACTCCCCCTCCACCAATAAACACACTCCATGGCTAGCCGAATCCACGGGTACGGTCCATACCAACATCAGCCCTAGGGGAGTTTTGTTTAATTATTTGCAATTTTTTGAATTCGGGACTGCGAATCCCTATTACCGCCCCTCTCGTGCAAGGACGAGTGGATAAACACTCATTGTGAGAATAACCCACTTAGCATGGAAGATACCGACTACCCCCTGTCGCTCTATGAACAATCCAGGCACACAAAAACAAATGTTTATTTGAAGTTTTTAGAGGTGGCACATGCAAATTTACTTAGAACGGCAGGGTAATACCGCATACAGGTAGATATGGTGGACTCATCTGGAATAAATTGGTTTTTAGGATTTTGATGCACAAGCAGTATTTTCGCTTAGTACAGGCGAAGGCTAGCAAATAGGTTGAGAAGTGACCAGCTAAAGAGCGAAAACGGTCATGAACATGCATTATGAATAATGAACATTGGATACTAGCATGAGTAGAATATGGAAATGATAACCCACAATTCTAGGGGATCGTTTGTAGCCTTTTTTGATAAATAAGAGCGCCGAACCCAACGAGGAGCTAAAGGTAGAACAAATATTCCCTCAAGTTCTATCAACTACCGATACAACTCTACGCACACTTGACGTTTGCTTTACCTAAAACAAGTATGAAACTATTTTGCAAGAATAAAACTACCAGTACTTTGGGAGAATAAAACTACGAATAAATTGCAAGGTAATAAAAGTAGATAGCTTTTGTTAACAAGAAAGTCATTTGTCCCTAGGAAATTGATAACTAGACCAGTAATCATTCTTGCAATATTATATGAGGGAGAGGCATGAGCTAACATAATTTCTCTACTTGGATCATATGCACTTACGATTGGAACTCTAGCAAGCATCCGGAACTACTAAAGATCATTAAGGTCATAAAACCCAACCATAGCATTATGTATCAAGTCCTCTTTACTCCCGTATGCAACAACCCACTTATCCGTATTTAGCCTTGTGTCACTCCCGCAACCGACAATAAGCGAATCATGAACATATTGCAACACCCTATAGTGAGGGTTGATACGTCCGTTTTGCATCATGCTTTGATATTGATAATTATTGCATTATGGGCTATTATTACTCATTATGTCACAATACTTATGCCTTTTCTCTCTTACTTTACAAGGTTTACACGAAGAGGGAGAATGCCGACAGATGGAATTCTGGGCTGGAAAAGGAGCAAATATTAGAGACCTATTCTGCACAACTCCAAAAGTCTTGAAACTCCATGGAAGTTATTTTTGGAATTAATAAAAAATACTGAGCGAAGAAAATACCAGAGGGGGCCAACACCGTCCACGAGGGTGGGGGCGCGCCCTACCCCCCTGGGCGTGCCCCCCTGCCTCGTGGGCCACCTGGCAGGCCACTGGTGCCCATCTTTGGCTATATGAAGTATTTCGCCCTCGAAAAAATTAGGAAGAAGCTTTCGGGATGAAACACCGCCGCCATGAGGCGGAACCTTGGCGGAACCAATCTAGGGCTCCAGCAGAGCTGTTCTACCGGGGAAACATCCCTCCGGTAGGGGGAAATCGTCACCATTGTCATCACCATCGATCCTCTCATCAGGAGGGGGTCAATCTCCATCAACATCTTCACCAACACCATCTCCTCTCAAACCCTAGTTCATCTCTTGTATCCGATCTTTGTCTCAAAGCCTCAGATTGGTACCTGTGGGTTGCTAGTAGTGTTGATTACTCCTTGTAGTTGATGCTAGTTGGTTTATTCAGTGTAAGATCATATGTTCAGATCCTATATGCATATTAATACCCTTCTGATCATGAACATGAATATGATTTGTGAGTAGTTACATTTGTTCCTGAGGACATGGGAGAAGTCCTGCTATAAGTAGTCATGTGAATTTGGTATTCGTTCGATATTTTGATGAGATGTATGTTATCTTTCCTCTAGTGGTGTTATGTGAACGTCGACTACATGACACTCAAGCATTGTTTGGGCCTAGAGGAAGGCATTGGGAAGTAATAAGTAGATGATGGGTTGCTAGAGTGACAGAAGCTTAAACCCTAGTTTATGTGTTCCTTCGTAAGGGGTTGATTTGGATCCATATGTTTCATGCTATGGTTAGGTTTACCTTAATTCTTATTTCGTAGTTGCGGATTCTTGTGAGAGTAGTTAATCATAAGTGGGATGCTTGTCCAAGGAAAGGCAGCACCCAATCATCGGTCCACCCACATATCAAATTATCAAAGTAACGAACGCGAATCCGATGAGCATGATGAAAACTAGCTTGGTGATAATTCCCATGTGTCCTCAGGAGCGTTTTCCTTCATATAAGAATTACTCCAGGCTTGTCCTTTGCTACAAAAAGGATTAGGCCACCTTGCTACACCTTATTTACTTTTGTTACTTTTTACCTGTTACGAATTACTTTATCACAAAACTATCTTTTACCGATAATTTCAGTGCTTGCAGAGAATACCTTACTGAAAACCGCTTGTAATTTCCTTCTGCTCCTCGTTGGGTTCGATACTCTTACTTATTGAAAGGTCTACAATAGATCCCCTACACTTGTGGGCCATCAAGACTCTTTTATGGTGCTGTTGCTGGGGAGTGAAGCGCCTTTGGTAAGTGGAACTTGGTAAGGAAAAATTTATATAGTGTGCTGAAATTTACTGTCACTTGTTACTATGGAAAGTAACCCTTTGAGGGGTTTGTTCGGGGTATCTTCACCCCGAACAGTAGATCAAAGAGTTGCTCCTCAACCTACCGAACCTACTGAAAATGTTTACTTTGAAATTCCTTCGGGTATGATAGAGAAACTGCTAGCTAATCCCTTTACAGTAGATGGAACATTGCATCCCGATTTGCACCTAATCTATGTGGATGAAGTTTGTGGATTATTTAAGCTTGCAGGTATGCCCGAGGATGTTATCAAGAATAAGGTCTTCCCTTTATCTTTGAAGGGAAAGGCATTGACATGGTTTAGGTTATGTGATGATATGGGATCATGGAACTACAACCGATTGAAATTGGAATTTCATCAGAAGTTTTATCCTATGCATCTTGTTCATCGTGATCGTAATTAAATATATAATTTTTGGCCTCGCGAAGGAGAAAGCATCGCTCAAGCTTGGGGGTGGCTTAAGTCAATGTTATATTCATGCCCCAATCATGAGCTCTCAAGAGAAATTATTATTCAAAAAATTTATGTTCGGCTTTCTCTCAACAATCGCTCCATGCTCGATGCTTCTTGTATTGGCTCTTTCATGATGAAGAATATTGAATTCAAATGGGATTTATTGGAAAGAATTAAATGCAACTCGGAAGATTGGGATCTGGATGAAGGTAAGGAGTCAGGTATAACACCTAAGTTTGATTGTGTTAAATCTTTTATGGATACCGATGCTTTTCGTGAATTTAGCACTAAATATGGACTTGACTCAGAGATAGTAGCTTCTTTCTGTGAATCATTTGCTACTCATGTTGACCTCCCTAAGGAGAAGTGGTTTAAATATAATCCTCCCATTGAAGTAAAAGTAGTTGCACCTATTAAAGTTGAAGAAAAGACTATCACTTATAATGATCCTATTGTTCCTACTACCTATATTGAGAAACCACCTTTTCCTGTTAGGATAAAGGATCATGCTAAAGCTTCAACTGTGGTTCGTAAGAGTAATACTAGAACACCTACACCACCTGAGCAAATTAAAGTTGAACCTAGTATTGCTATGGTTAAAGATCTCTTGGCTGATAATATTGATGGGCATGTTATTTACTTCTGTGATGAAGCTGCTAGAATTGCTAGACCCGATACTAAAAATAAACATAGACCTGTTGTAGGCATGCCTGTTATTTCTGTTAAAATAGGAGATCATTGTTATCATGGCTTATGTGATATGGGTGCTAGTGCAAGTGCAATACCTCATTCCTTATACAAAGAAATTATGCATGATATTGCACCTGCTGAGATAGAAGAAATCGATGTTACAATTAAGCTTGCCAATAGAGATACTATTTCACCAGTTGGGATTGTTAGAGATGTTGAAGTCTTGTGTGGGAAAGTTAAATATCCTACTGATTTTCTTGTTCTTGGCTCCCCACAAGATGACTTTTGTCCCATTATATTTGGTAGACCCTTCTTGAATACTGTTAATGCTAAGATAGACTGCAAAAAGGATATTGTTACGATTGGTTTAGGGGATATGTCTCATGACTTTAATTTTGCTAAATTTCGTAGACAACCCCATGATAAAGAATTGCCTAGTAAGGATGAAATTATTGGTCTTGCTTCTATTGCCGTGCCTCCTAATGATCCTTTAGAACAATATTTGCTAGACCATGAAAATGATATGTTTATGAATGAAAGAAGGGAGATAGATGAAGTATTCTTTAAACAGGGACCTATTTTGAAACACAACTTGCCTGTTGAAATTCTAGGGGATCCTCCACCACCCAAGGGTGATCCCGTGTTTGAGCTTAAACCACTACCTGATACTCTTAAATATGCTTATCTTGATGAAAAGAAGATATATCCTGTTATTATTAGTGCTAACCTTTCAGAGCAGGAAGAGGAGAAATTATTGAAAACTCTGAAGAAGCACCGTGCTGCTATTGGATATACTCTTGATGATCTTAAGGGCATTAGTCCCACTCTATGCCAACACAAAATAAAATTGGAGAAAGACGCCAAACCAGTTGTTGATCACCAACGACGGTTAAATCCTAAGATGAAAGAAGTGGTAAGAAAAGAAATACTAAAGCTCCTGGAGGCAGGTATAATTTATCCCGTTGCTGATAGTCAGTGGGTAAGTCCTGTCCATTGTGTCCCTAAGAAGGGAGGTATTACTGTCGTTCCTAATGATAAAGATGAATTGATCCCGCAAAGAATTGTTACAGGTTATAGGATGGTAATTGATTTCCGCAAATTAAATAAAGCTACTAAAAAGGATCATTACCCTTTGCCTTTTATTGATCAAATGCTAGAAAGATTATCCAAACATACACATTTTTGCTTTCTAGATGGTTACTCTGGTTTCTCTCAAATACCTGTGTCAAAAGAGGATCAAGAAAAGACCACTTTTACTTGCCCTTTCGGTACTTTTGCTTATAGACGTATGCCTTTTGGTTTATGTAATGCACCTGCTACCTTTCAAAGATGCATGATGGCTATATTCTCTGACTTTTGTGAAAAGATTGTTGAGGTTTTCATGGATGATTTCTCCGTTTATGGATCTTCTTTTGATGATTGCTTGAGCAACCTTGATCGAGTTTTGCAGAGATGTGAAGAAACTAATCTTGTCTTGAATTGGGAAAAATGCCACTTTATGGTTAATGAAGGCATTGTCTTGGGGCATAAAATTTCTGAAAGAGGTATTGAAGTTGATAAAGCTAAAGTTGATGCTATTGAAAAGATGTCGTGTCCTAAAGACATTAAAGGTATAAGAAGTTTCCTTGGTCATGCCGGTTTTTATAGGAGGTTTATTAAGGACTTCTCTAAAATTTCTAGGCCTCTGACTAATCTCTTACAAAAAGATATTCCTTTTGTCTTCGATGATGATTGTGTAGAAGCATTTGAAATACTTAAGAAAGCTTTGATTTCTGCACCTATTGTTCAGCCACCTGATTGGAATTTACCCTTTGAAATTATGTGCGATGCTAGTGATTATGCCGTAGGTGCTGTTCTAGGACAAAGAGTTGATAAGAAACTAAATGTTATTCAATATGCTAGTAAAACTCTAGACAGTGCCCAGAGAAATTATGCTACTACTGAAAAAGAATTTTTAGCAGTTGTATTTGCTTGTGATAAGTTTAGACCTTATATCGTTGACTCTAAAGTAACTGTTCACACTGATCATGCTGCTATTAAATATCTTATGGAAAAGAAAGATGCTAAACCTAGACTTATTAGATGGGTTCTCCTACTACAAGAATTTGATTTGCATATTATTGATAGAAAGGGAGCTGAGAACCCCGTTGCAGACAACTTGTCTAGGTTAGAGAATGTTCTTGATGACCCACTACCTATTGATGATAGCTTTCCTGATGAACAATTAGCTGTCATAAATGCTTCTCGTACTGCTCCATGGTATGCTGATTATGCTAATTACATTGTTGCTAAATTTATACCACCTAGTTTCACATACCAGCAAAAGAAAAAGTTTTTCTATGATTTAAGACATTACTTCTGGGATGACCCACACCTTTATAAAGAAGGAGTAGATGGTGTTATTAGACGTTGTGTACCTGAGCATGAACAGGAACAGATCCTACGCAAGTGTCACTCCGAGGCTTATGGAGGACACCACGCTGGAGATAGAACTGCGCATAAGGTATTGCAATCCGGTTTTTATTGGCCTACTCTCTTCAAGGATGCCCGTAAGTTTGTCTTGTCTTGTGATGAATGTCAAAGAATTGGTAATATTAGTAGACGTCAAGAAATGCCTATGAATTATTCTCTTGTTATTGAACCATTTGATGTTTGGGGCTTTGATTATATGGGACCGTTTCCTTCCTCTAATGGGTATACACATATTTTAGTTGCTGTTGATTACGTTACTAAGTGGGTAGAAGCTATTCCAACTAGTAGTGCTGATCATAACACCTCTATTAAGATGCTTAAAGAAGTTATTTTTCCGAGGTTTGGAGTCCCTAGATACCTAATGACTGATGGTGGTTCACATTTTATTCATGGTGCTTTTCGTAAAATGCTTGCTAAGCATGATGTTAATCATAGAATTGCATCTCCATATCACCCACAGTCTAGTGGCCAAGTAGAACTGAGTAACAGAGAGCTTAAATTGATTTTGCAAAAGACTGTTAATAGATCTAGAAAGAATTGGCCCAAGAAACTTGATGATGCATTATGGGCTTATAGAACTGCATATAAAAATCCTATGGGTATGCCTCCATATAAAATGGTTTATGGAAAAGCATGTCACTTACCTCTCGAACTAAAACATAAGGCATATTGGGCCATTAAAGAGCTCAATTATGATTTCAAACTTGCCGGTGAGAAGAGGTTATTTGACATTAGCTCACTAGACGAATGGAGAACTCAAGCCTATGAGAATGCCAAACTGTTTAAAGAAAAAGTTAAAAGATGTCATGACAAAAGGATACAAAAGCGTGAGTTTAAGGTGATTATGTGTTGCTTTTCAACTCTCATTTAAGATTTTTTGCAGGAAAACTCCTCTCTAAATGGGAAGGTCCTTACATTATCGAGGAGGTCTATCATTCTGGTGCCATAAAAATCAACAACTTCGAAGGCACAAATCCGAAGGTGGTGAACGGTCAAAGAATCAAACATTATATCTCAGGTAATCCCATAAATGTTGAAACCAATGTGATTGAAACCGTAACCCCGGAGGAATACATAAGGGACACTTTCCAGAATGTTTCAGACTCCGAAAAGGAATAGGTATGTGGTATGGTAAGTAAATCGACTCCAAAATAGTTCTAATAGCAATTTTTTCTCCATTTGGTATATTTAAGAAAATAGGAAAATAAGAAGTAGTCCGAGAAGGACACGAGGCATCCACGAGGGTGGAGGGCGCGCCTACCCCCTGGGCGCGCCCCCTGCCTCGTGGGCACCTCGTTTCCTCTCCGGACTCCATTTTCTTGCATGATACTTCTTTTTGTCGGTAAAAATTCATTATATAATCTCCCGAAGGTTTTTACCACCGTACGATGACGAAATCCTCTGTTTTTGTCTTGAGCTATTTTTATCATTGATTAGAGAAAGATGTCTTCTCAAGGGTTAATAGGGGAGAGTCGGGTGTCTCATCCGACACCGGGACCAGGAGCAAACAGCGATGCTGACAACTTTGGGCCATCAATGAAGGAAGAGATGGAGGCCGACTTAAAAAGGATAGATGCCATGGAGGAGGATCAAGAAGTTACTTCTCGCTTCCGAGCCGGATTCACGATGGGGGAACTATAGAGCTCAGCTATTCCAAACTCGGTCATCCCTTCTAATGTTAGATTTCTTTCTAATGAAAATATGAAAAAGAGTGTCACTTGTTCTCCAGCAGCTATGCAACATCCATGGGTGAAAGGAGCCTTAGCCATCACGGGTAAGATCCGTAAGGAAATAATGGACCTCAAGCAGCAAGTCAATAAGCTCGAGGAGGAGAATCGTATCTTGAGGGGCATCATTGCCAAGAATATCACATCACCACCTCCGAAGAAAGAGACATGAACACTGGGGTATGGGCACTCCGCTTGGCAACTGCCAAGCTTGGGGGAGGTGCCCCGATATCGTATCACCATCACACTCCTATCTTTACCGTTTTTCTTAGTTTGATCCTTTTGGTAATATCTTGATCTAGTAGAATAAAGTCTTAGAATGATCTAGTTTTGAGTTTTGCTTTACCATCCCTCTATGTAATTGAGTCCGTGAGCTATATATAATAAAGATTAGTCTTGATTCAAGGGCTTTGCTATCTTGCTATGATCTTGAGGGAATAAAAGAAAAAGAAAGAATAAAAAGAAATAAAGATATCATATGGATCTTATGGAGAGTAATGACTTCACATATTAAGAGTATGATGAATAAAAGTTGTTGAGAGTTGGCAAACATAGTTTTGGTCATCGTTGCAATTAATAGGAAGTAATAAATAAAGAGAGGTTCTCACATATAAATATATCTTGGACATCTTTTATGATTGTGAGCACTCATTAAAATATGACATGCTAAAGAGTTGATGTTGGACAAGGAAGACAACGTAATGGGTTATGTTTTCTTATATCCGAAATAAAGTATATTGTCATGGATCATCCAACATGTTGAGCTTGCCTTTCCCTCTCATGCTAGCCAAATTCTTTGCACCAAGTAGAGATACTACTTGTGCTTCCAAATATCCTTAAACCCAGTTTTGCCATGAGAGTCCACCATATCTACCCATGGATTGAGTAAGATCCTTCAAGTAAGTTGTCATTGTTGCAAGCAATAAAAATTGCTCTTTAAATATGTATGATTTATTAGTGTGGGAGAAAATAAGCTTTATACGATCTTGTGATGTGGAAGAAATAAAAGCGACGGACTGCATAATAAAGGTCCATATCACAAGTGGCAATATAAAGTGACGTTCTTTTGCATTAAGATTTTGTGCATCCAACCCTAAAAGCACATGACAACCTCTGCTTCCCTCTGCGAAGGGCCTATCTTTTATTTTGTCTTATACCTTCATAGCAAGGGTCATGGTGATCTTCACCTTTCCTTTTTACATTTTATCCTTTGGCAAGCACATTGTCTTGGAAAGATCCTTATATATATCCAATTGGATGTAAGTTAGCATGAACTATTATTGTTGACATTACCCTTGAGGTAAAAGGTTGGGAGGCAACACTATAAGCCCCTATCTTTCTCTGTGTCCGATTAAAACTTCATACCCACAAGTATTGCGTGAGTGTTAGCTATTGTGAAAGACAAAATTATAGTTGAGTATGTGGACTTGCTGAAAAGCTCTTATATTGACTCTTTCCAATGTTATGATAAATTGCAATTGCTTCAATGACCGAGATTATAGTTTGTTAGTTTTCAATGAAGTTTCTGATTCATACTTGACATTGTGAATAGATTGTTACTTTAGTATAAGAAATCATATGACAATATTTATATATGTTGTTGTTATAAGAATGATAATGATGCTCTCATGTCCGTATTTTATTTTATCGACACCTCTATCTCTAAACATGTGGACATATTTTCCGATATTGGCTTCCGCTTGAGGACAAGCGAGGTCTAAGCTTGGGGGAGTTGATACGTCCATTTTGCATCATGCTTTGATATTGATATTTATTGTGTTATGGGCTATTATTACTAATTATGTCACAATACTTATGCCTTTTCTCTCTTATTTTACAAGGTTTACACGAAGAGGGAGAATGCTGGCAGCTGGAATTCTGGGGTGGAAAAGGAGCAAATATTAGAGACCTATTCATCATAACTCCAAAAGTCCTAAAACTCCACGGAAGTTATTTTTGGAATTAATAAAAAATACCGAGTGAATAAAGGGCCACCCACTGTCCGTGAGGGTGTGGGGCGCGCCCTACCCCGCTGGGCGCACCCCCCTGCCTCGTGGGCCACCTGGCAGGCCTGTGGTGCCCATCTTTGGCTATATGAAGTCTTTCACCCTGGAAAAATTTAGGAAGAAGCTTTTGGGACAAAACACCGCCGCCACGAGGCGGAACCTTGTCGGAACCAATCTAGGGCTCCGACGAAGCTGTTCTGCCGGGGAAACATCCCTCCAAGAGGGGGAAATCGTTACCATCGTCATCACCATCGATGCTCTCATCGGGAGGGGGTCAATCTCCATCAACATCTTCACCAACACCATCTCCTCTCAAACCCTAGTTCATCTCTTGTATCCGATCTTTGTCTCAAAGCCTCATATTGGTACATGTGGGTTGCTAGTAGTGTTGATTACTCCTTGTAGTTGATGCTAGTTGGTTTATTCGGTGTAAGATCATATGTTCAGATCCTATATGCATATTAATACCCCTCTTATCATGAACATGAATATGATTTGTGAGTAGTTACGTTTGTTCCCGGGGACATGGGAGAAGTCTTGCTATAAGTAGTCATGTGAATTTGGTATTCGTTCGATATTTTGATGAGATGTATGTTGTCTTTCCTCTAGTGGTGTTATGTGAACGTCGACTACATGACACTCAAGCATTTTTTGGGCCTAGAGGAAGGCATTGGGAAGTAATAAGTAGATGATGGGTTGCTAGAGTGACAGAAGCTTAAACCCTAGTTTGTGCGTTGCGTCGTAAGGGGTTGATTTGGATCCATATGTTTCATGCTATGGTTAGGTTTACCTTATTTCTTCTTTCGTAGTTGCGGATGCTTGCGAGAGTAGTTAATCATAAGTGGGATGCTTGTCCAAGGAAGGGCAACACCCAAGCACCGGTCCACCCACATATCAAATTATCAAAGTAACGAACGCGAGTCATATGAGCATGATAAAAACTAGCTTGACGATAATTCCCATGTGTCCCCGGGAGCGTTTTCCTTCATATAAGAATTTGTCCAGGCTTGTCCTTTGCTACAAAAAGTATTAGGCCACCTTGCTGCACCTTATCTACTTTTGTTACTTGTTACCCGTTACGAATTACTTTATCACAAAACTATCTGTTACCGATAATTTCAGTGCTTGTAGAGAATACCTTACTGAAAACTGCTTGTCATTTCCTTCTGCTCCTCGTTGGGTTCGACACTCTTACTTATCGAAAGGACTACGATAGATCCCCTACACTTGTGGTCCATCAAGGGTCCCTCACATTTGCGCGACACAGAGAGCACCGTAGGACAACACCATAAATAAAATATACACTCATACCAACCAAGATCACGATTAGCCCACAGGACAAAAATGAATCTACTCAAACATCATAGGATAGCCACATATCATTGGGAAATAATATATAGTATTGAGCACCATGTTTAAGTAGAGATTATAGAGGGGATAAGAGGTGTTACACCGCTGCATAGAGGGGAGAAAGTTGGTGTTGACGGTAGCAAGATTGTTGATGTAGATCACCGTCAATTAATATCAAAGCGAGGAGTAGGGATTGCCATGCAATGAATACACTAAAAGCTATTAGTGTGTAAAAGCTCAATATGAAAACTAAGTGGGTGTGCATCCAACTCTATAATGAAAAATTCCCACTAGTATATGAAAGTGACAACATTGGAGACTCTCTCTATGAAAAACGTAGTGCTAGTTTGAAGCACAAGTGTGGAACTAGCATGCCCCTTCTCTTCCTGCTTTCTTTCATTTTTTCTTTTTCATTTCTTTTTCATTTTTTCCTTTTTTTCCTTTTGGTCTGGAGTCTCATCCTGACTAGTGGGGGAAGCATAGTCTCCATCATCCATTCCTTACTGGGACAATGCTCTAATAATGAATAATGATGATCATCACACTTCTATTTACTTACAACTCAATATTACAACTCGATACCTATAACAAAATATGACTCTATATGAATGCCTCTGGCAGTGTACCATGATGTGCAATGATCTAGCGTAACATGTATAAAAAATGATGAATGGTGGGTGAGACACAACTACTATGTCAGCTATATGATCATGCAAAGCAATATGACAATGAATGCTCAAGTCATCAAAACGGAAGTGGTGGAAGTTGCATGTCAATATATCTCGGAATGGCTATGGAAGTGCCATAATAGGTAGGAATGGTGTCTTTTTTGAGGAAGATATAATGAAGCTTATGTATGATAGAGCGTATCATATCATGGGGTTTGGATGCACCGACGAAGTTTGCACCGACTCTCAAGGTGAGAAAGGGCAATGCATGGTACCGTAGAGGCTAGCAAATTGTGGAAAGATAAGAGTGCATATAATCCATGGAATCACATTTGTCATAAAGAACTCATATACTTATTGCAAAAGTTTATTATCCCTCAAAGCAGAGTACTACAATGCATGCCCCTAGGGGGATAGATCAGTAGGAAAAGACCATCGATCGTCGCTGACCACCACTCATAAGGAATACAATCAATAATAAATCATGCTTAAACTTCATAGCATAACAAGAGACTATACGTGCATGCTTCGGGAATCACAAACCTTAACACCAATATTCTTACAAACCACAATCATTTACTAGTACCTCCCTGATACATCTCCAACGTATCTATAATTTTTTATTATTCCATGCTATTATATTATCATTCTTGGATGTTTTACAATCATTTTATAGCAACTTTATATCATTTTTGGGACTAACCTAGTGATATAGTGCCCAGTGCCAGTTGCAGGTTTTTGCTTATTTTTTACTTTGTAGGAAATCAATACCAACTGGAGTCCAAACTCAACAAAACTTTTTGGTGATTTTTTCTGGAGCAGAAGACAGTTGTTGGGCCAAAGAAGTACCAGAGGGGGGCTCCGAGGGGAGCACAACCAACCTGGGCACGCCTGGGGGCCTAGGCGCGCCCTGGTGGGTTGTGCCCACCTCGGCCGCCTCCCGCACCGCCTCTTTGCTCTATAAATACCCCAATATTCCAGAAACCCTAGAGGAGGCAATGGAAAACAATTCCAGCAGCCGCAAGTTCCAGAAACCACAAATCCAATCTAGACACCATCACAAAGGGGTTCATCATCCCCATTGGTGCCTCTATGATGATGCGTGAGTAGTTCATTGTAGACCTACGTGTCTATAGTTAGTAGCTAGATAGCTTCCTCTCTCTCTCTCTCTTGATTATCAATACAATGGTCTCTTGGAGATCTATTTGATGTAACTCTTTTTGCTGTGTGTTTGTGGGGATCCGATGAGCTTTGAGTTTATGATTAGATCTATGTTTTTATCTGTGAAAGTTATTTGAGTCTTTTGATCTCTTATATGCATGATTACTTATAGCCTCATATTTCTTCGTCAAATCTTTGATTTAGTTAGGCCGATTAGATCGATTTTTCTTGCCATGGGAAGAGGTGCTTTGTAATGGGTTCGATCTTACGGTGCTCGATCCCAGTGACAGAAGAGGAAACGACACGTATGTGTTGTTGCTATTAAGGATAACAAGATGGGGTCTATTCCTATACAAGTAGATCTTGGCTACATCATGTCATCATTCTTATTGTATTACTCCCTTTCGCCATGAACTTAATACACTAGATGCATGCTGGATAGCGGTCGATGTGTGGAGTAATAGTAGTAGATGCAGGCAGCAATCCGTCTACTAACCTTGGACGTGATGCCTATATAATGATCATTGCCTGGATATTGTCATAATTATTTGAAGTTCTATCAATTTCCCAACAGTAATTTGTTTACCCACCGTATGCTATTTTTCTCGAGAGAAGCCACTAGTGAAATCTACGCCCCCCGAGTCTATTTTCTCTTCATATACTTTCAGATCTATTTTGCTATTTGCCTTTTTATTTATTTGCAGCTTTTATTTTCAGATCTATATTATCAAAAACCCAAAAATACCTTGCTGAATTTTATTTGCTTTTGTTTGCATCTATCAATCTACTAAAATTTTGTCTCGTCAACTTGACAATTTCTACCACCGTTACCCGAAAGGGACAGCGTTTACGTAGTGTTGCGTGGTTCTCCTACTAGTTCAATAACCTTGTTCTCATCACTGAGGGAAATACCTACAGTTGTTGTGCTGCATCATCCCTTCGTCTTTGGGGAAATACCGACGTAGTTCAGGCCAACATCAAAAGGAATTTCTCGCGCCGTTGTTGGTGAGACATCATCAACATATACGACGTTCCTAATTACAAATCTAATCTCCTTGCAATTTATGTTATTTGCCATTTGCCTCTTGTTTTCCTCTCCCCCACTTCGTAAAAATTTGTTATTTTATCAACCCTCTTTTTCGTTCGTCGTTTTCTCATCAGATCTGTTTTTGAGTGCAATCTTCTTGCATAGTCACGATGACTCAAGAGAACACCAAGTTGTGTGATTTCTCCAATACCAACAACATTGATTTTATTAGCACCCTAATTGCTCCTCCCGCCACTAGTGCGGAATCTTGTGATATTAATGCCGCTTTGATGAATCTTGTTATGAAAGATCATTTTTTTGGTAGTCCTAGTGAGGATGCCGCGTCCCATCTTAACACATTCGTGGAATTATGTGATATGGAAAAGGAAAAAGATGTGGACAATGATATTGTGAAGTTGAAAGTATTCCCGTTTTCTTTGCGAGATCATGCAACAATTTGGTTTCTTTTTTGCCTCGCAATAGTATTGATTCTTGGGATAAGTGCAAGGATGCTTTTATTACTAAGTATTTTCCGCCCGCAAAAATTATTTCTCTTAGGACCCAAACCATGAATTTTAATCAACTTGAGCATGAACATGTAGCGCAATCTTGGGAAAGAATGAAATTTATGCTAAGAAATTGCCCTACTCATGGTTGAAATCTTTGGATGATCATACAAAAAAATTATGCAGGATTGAATTTTGTTTCTAGAAATATTTTAGATTCTGCCATGGGTGGTACTTTTATGGAAATTACTTTGGGTTAAGCTACTAAATTTCTAGACAATATTATGGCAAATTATTCACACTGGCGTACCGAAAGAGCTCCTACTTGTAAAAAAGTTAATTCGGTTGAAGAAATTTCTTCTTTGAGTGAAAAAATTGATGCTCTTATGAAATTGGTTGCTAATAAAAGTGCTCCTATTGATTTTAATGATGTGCCTTTGTCTACTTTGAATGAGCAAAATAGTTATGCCGTAGATGTGAATTTTATCTCGTGAAACAATTTCCATAATAATGCTTATAGAGGCAATTTTAATCCTAGGCCTTTTTCCTAGTAATTCCTCTAATAATTATGATAATTCCTATGTTAATCCTTCTTATAATAATAGGAACAATTCTGATCTTGAGAATAATACTAAAGAATTTATCAATACTCAAAAGGTTTTCAATGCTACAATAGAAGAAAAGTTGAATAAGATTGATGATATGTCTAGAAGTATTGATAGAATTTCTCATGATGTAGAAAAAGCGTTTAGATTGAGCCCAAGGTTGAGGAATCAATTAAAGCTTTATATGTTTCTATGGATGAAAGCAAGAAAAGAACCGCTATGCTTAGAGCTAAAAGAGAATTTTTAGAAAAAGCGTTTTCTAGCGGTTGCTTTCATAAAAATGATGAAGATCTTAAAATGATTGGTGTTTCTTCTATTGACTCTTTGTTTAGAAAACTTAAGATTGGTGATAAAGGGACTGTAGAAGAGTCAACTTTAGCTAGAAGGCGTCCCGACAATTAGGAGGGTGAAAATCTTGTTGAGAAAATTGATAAAAGTGGGTTTGGAGAGGTCAAAACTTTAACTAGTGATGGACCCACTCTTTTGGATTACAAAGACATTAATTATGATAATTACTCTTTGATTGATTGAATTTATTTGTTGCAATCCATGATAAATTCACCCCATGCTTATGAACAAAATAAATCTTTTACTAAACATATTGTTGATGCTATGATGAAATCTTTAGAAGAAAAGTTGGAATTAGAGATTTCAATTCCTAGAAAATTACATGATGAATGGGAACCTACTATCAAAGTCAAGATTAAAAATTATGAGTGTTCTGCTTTACGTGACTTGGGTGCTAGTGTTTCTACAATTCCGAAATCTTTATGTCATGTGCTTGGTCTTACCGATATTGAAGAATGTTCTCTAAATTTGCACTTGGCGGATTCTACTATTAAAAAGCCTATGGGAAGAATTAATGATGTTCTTATTCTTGCAAATAGGAACTATGTGCCCATATATTTTATTGTTCTTGATATTGATTGCAATCCATCTTGTCCAATTTTGCTTGGTACACCATTTTTACGTACTACCGGTGCCATGATTGATATGAAAGAAGGCAATATTAAATTTCAATTTCCACTAAGGAGGGGTATGGAACACTCCCCTAGAACTAGAATTAAGCCACCATATGAATCAATCATGAGGGCATCGTATGGATCTAGAAATAAAGATGACAACACTTAGATCTTTGCATTATGCCTAGCTAGGGGCATAAAACGATAGCCCTTGTTGGGAGGAAACCCAATGAATAAAATTTATTTTTGTCTTTTTATTTCTGTTTTTCAGTGTTTGCACAATTATGCCTGTGTTATGATTGTGTTTTTTGTGTTTTAATTGGTGTTTGTGCCAAGTGTAGCCTTTGGAATCATGTTGGGTCATAGTTGCTTTGATCTTGTTGAAAAACAGAAACTTTTGCACACAGAAAATAATTTTCATAAATCATAGAAATGTGCTTTTGCTCTATTTTTACACAAGATTGATATAAAAATTGCCCATGTTGTCCTAATTTCAGAAATTTTGGAGTTATAGAAGTATACGAAGTTCCCTGATTACTACAGACTGTTCTGTTTTTGACAGATTCTGTTTTCTTTGCATTGTGTGCTTATTTCTATGAATCTATTCTTTGTATTGGAGGGTATAAGCTATAGTAAAGTTGGGATACAATAGATATAATGCAAAAATAAAATATGAATGGGTTTACAGCAGTACTTAGAGTAGTGTTTTGCTTTGTTATACTAACGGATCTCATGAAGGTTTTGTTGAGTTTTGTGTGATTGAAGTTTTCAAGTTATGGGTGAGATCACGATGGACGAAGGAATAAGGAGTAAGAAGAGCCTAAGCTTGGGGATTCCCATGGCAAACCAAGTTATTATCTAAAAGATAAGCAAGCAACTAAGCTTGGGGATGCCCGAGTGGCATCCCCTCTTTCTTCTAACGACCATCGATATTTTACTTGGAACTATATTTTTATTCGTCACATATCATGAGTTTTGCTTGTAGCGTTTTGTATGATATGAGTCTTTGCTTGTTTCATTTTTTTATTTTGTGTCATCTATCCTAGCTGGACACACCTATTAGAGGGAGCCAAAATGATGCTATGACTTGTTAGAATTGCTCTCTATGCTTCACTTAAATCTTTATGAGCGATGGAACTGCTCTAGTGCTTCACTTATATCTTTTTTAGCACGGTGTGCTTTCGTATCTTTGAAGAAATTCTCTCTTGCTTCACTTAAATTATTTTGAGAGAAGAAAATTTTCTATGCTCATGTTCTTCACTTAGATTTGTTTGAGCTATCAATAGCAACATATGAAATTAGTCCCAAAATGATAGATATTCAAGAGGGATATAATAAAAACTTTCATGAAGATCATTGGACAAAATAAACTAGATTCTTTGTAATAGTTTTGCGATATGTTTATAGTGATATGTGAGTCATGTTAATGACTAATTTTGTTTTAGTAAGAATATTGGTGTTAAGGTTTGTGATTCCCTATTCAAGCATGAAAGTCAATACTTATGCAATGAAATTACATCCTACTTGTGGTGCGTTATTCAGTGTGAGTTATGCTTAATGCTCGCTTATGAGATTTTTCGTTTCTTGGTTGGATGCTTCCCAATCTTTTGCTACCCTTCACTTGCACTAAGTATGATCACTACTTGTGCATCCAAAATCCTTAAAGCCAGTTTTTCCATATGAGTCCACTATACCTACCTATATGCGGTATTTCCTGCCGTTCTAAGGAAATTTGTATGTGCCATCTCTAATTTCAAAATAAATTTCTGTTTTGTGTGCGCGTACCACTCATGAAACGGTAGTGGGTGACTAATATGTTTCCGTGCTAGATATGTTATTCTCAAGATGAGTGTTTATTCACTTGTCATTGCACAAGAGTACCACAAAGGTATTAGGGATGCCCAGTCCCGAAATGAAAAATGAATTTACTTTATGTTGTCAAATAATAAAATTCCTTGGGAAATGTTGGTGTGGATGGCACCTGTGGATTCGGTTAGCCGTAGAATGTTAATGTATGGTGGAAAAAGGAATAAACTTTATTTTCTGTTTGGGAACCGCCTATGATATATCTAGCATGGGAAGTATTAGGAACTACTCGATTGTTTTTTGTTGACAGGAAAGGCATGCCACTCAAAATGTTTTATCTCTATCTATTTTCTGTTTGAGCTCTAGCACCGCTACAAATCCCGACTTACCTCTGCGAAGGCCTTTCTATTTACTTTATGCAATTTTATTTTTATTTGAGTCTCCATCTTCTCTTATAAAGCACCAACTATGGGGCACTATGATCATACTTGAGCATT
This sequence comes from Triticum aestivum, assembly GCF_018294505.1. Lineage (NCBI taxonomy): Eukaryota > Viridiplantae > Streptophyta > Magnoliopsida > Poales > Poaceae > Triticum > Triticum aestivum. The sequence goes on along the minus strand of NC_057795.1, from coordinate 370,869,637 downwards.
GTGTGTAGCTAATATGTGAGTGTGTTTCATGAATGGATCAATGATTGAGCATAATGGGCTAGGGATAACTTGCTTTAGTATTGATATTTTGAAAGACATGGTTGCTTGTTAATATGCTCGAGTATTGAAATATTCATGTCAAAACTAGACTATTGCTTTGAATCATAGAAAAGTCCAAATGTCCATGCTACAAAGGAAATATTATGTGATGAACATGTTAGGCAGCATTCCACATCAAAAATTCTGTTTTTATCATTTACCTACTCGAGGACGAGCATGAATTAAGCTTGGGATGCTGATACGTCTCCAACATATGTATAATTTTTGATTGTTCCATGCTGTTATATTATCATTCTTGGATGTTTTACAATCATTTTATAGAAACCTTATATCATTTTCTGGGACTAACCTATTGACATTTTTGCTTCACAGGAAATCAATACCAAACGGAGTCCAAATGCAGTGAAACTTTTTGGTGATTTTTTGTGGAACAGAAGACACCTCCTGGGACAAAGAAGTACCAGAGGGGGGCTCCGAGGGGAGCACAACCCACCTGGGTGCGCCAGGGGGCCCAGACGCGCCCTGGTGGGTTGTGCCCACCTCGGCTCCCTCTCGCACCGCCTCTTTGCTCTATTAATACCCCAATATTCCAAAAAACCTAGAGGAAGCGACGAAAAACAATTCTAGCAGCCGCAAGTTCTAGAAACCACATATCTAATCTAGACACTCACGGAGGGGTTGGTCATCCTCATTGGTGCCTCTTCGATGATGCGTGACTAGTTCATTGTAGACCTATGGGTCCGTAGTTAGTAGCTATATGTCTTCCTCTCTCTCTCTTTTGATTCTCAATACAATGGTCTCTTGGAGATCTATTTGACATAACTCTTTTTGTGGTGTGTTTGTTGGGATCCGATGAAGTTAGAGTTTATGATCAAATCTATGTTTTTATCCATGAAAGTTATTTGAGTCTTTTAATCTCTTATATGCATGATTACTTATAGCCTCATATTTCTTCTTCTAATCTTTGGTTTAGTTAGTCCGACTAGATAAATTTTTCTTGCCATGGGAAGAGGTGCTTTGTAATGGATTCGATCTTACGGTGCACGATCCCAGTGACAGAAGGGGAAACAACACGTACATATCGTTGCTATATGAGTGATGAGACCAAGGTTATCGAACCAGTAGAAGGGGATAACAAGATGGGGTCTATTCCTATATGAGTAGATCTTGTCTACATGTCATCGTTTTTATTGCATCACTCTGTTTCTCCATGAACTAAATACACTAGATGCATGCTGGATAGCGGTCGATGTGTGGAGTAATAGTAGTAGATGCAGGCAGGAGTCGGTTTACTAATCTTGGACGTGATGCCTATATAATGATCATTGCCTGGATATCGTCATAATTATTTGAAGTTCTATCAATTTCCCAACGGTAATTTGTTTACCCACTGTATGTTATTTTTCTCGAGAGAAGCCACTAGTGAAATCTACGACCCCCAGGTCTATTTTCTCATCATATACTTTCAGATTGATTTTTCTATTTGCCTTTTTTATTTATTTGGAACTTTTATTTTCAGATCTATATTATCAAAAACCCAAAAATACCTTGCTGAAATTTATTTGCTTTTATTTGCATCTATCAATCTACTACAATTTTATCTCGTCAACATGACAATTTCTGGCACTGTTACCCAAAAGGGATTGACAACCCCTTTAACACATCAGGTTGCAAGTATTTGTTCTTTGTGTGCAGGTACCGTTTACGTAGTGTTGCGTGGTTCTCCTACTGGTTCGATAACCTTGGTCTCATCACTAAGGGAAATACCTTCCGTTGTTGTGCTACATCATCCCTTCCTCTTTGGGGAAATACCGACGTAGTTCAAGTCAACATCAATCCCACATATTATCATCTCTATATCGCAAAACTATTGCAAGGAATCAAACATATCATAGTGATCTATAAGTTTTATGTAGGATTTTATGACTAACCATGCAAATGACCAATTCCTGTTGACTCCCGAAATAGATATAAGTGAAGCATGCGAGTTTAATTCTTTCTACAAAAGACCAAGCTTTAACAATTACAAGTGAAGCAAAAGAGAATTCTTCATACAATGGTTTTCTATGTGAAGAGAAACAGGCTATCGAAACTTCAAATGATATAAGTGAAGCACATGAAGCATCAATCCAAACTTCAAATGATATAAGTGAAGCACATGAAGCATTCTATAAAGCCATACTCAAAAGATATAAGTGAAGTGCAATGAGCATTCTATAAATCAACCATGTACTATCTAATACTAGCATGGTGCGTAAAATAAAATGAAAATAAACAAAAGACACTCCAAGATTTATGCATATCACGTGAAAGAACGAAGACGAAAACATGCTGATACTTGTTGAAGAAAGATGGGATGCCTTCTGGGGCATCCCCAAGCTTAGAAGCTTGAGTCTCCTTGAATATTTACTTGGGGTGCCTTGGCATCCCCAAGATTGAGATCTTTCCTCTCCTCCTTCTTCTCATATCGAGACCTCCTCGATCTTTGTACACTTCATCCACACAAAACTCAACAGAAACCTCGTGAGACCTGTTAGTATAATAATGCAAATAACTACTTTAAGTACTGTTGCAGACCAATTCATATTTTTTTTGCATTGTAGCTACTGTATTATAACTTTTCCATGGCTTATGCCACCGATAGAATCGATAGTTTCATCAAAACAATGCATCAAAAACATAATCTGTCTTAAACAGGATAGTCTGTAGCAATCTGATCATCTACCATGCTTCTGTAATTCCAAAACTTCTGAAACATTAGGAAAAATAAACAATTTGTATAGAAATACTGTGCCAAAAGTTTCAGAAACTTTTGATGTTCGAGTGAAAAATGTAAAATCACGCACTACAGCCAAAGTTTCTGTTTTTGCACCGCACATACCAACAAGCAATCTAATCAATCTAAAGGAAAATCTTGACACATTATTTTTATCATACAAGGATTTGTACAAAGGGATAATTATTTTTGTGAGAATATTCATGAAAAATTCTACATTATTTACATGAGCATGAACACAAGTGTTTAAGGTCGACCCTCACTTCTCCAATGCATAACTTCCAATCGCTTCTCTTTTTGAAAAAGTTTTTAGGTTCCCCTCTATACTTTTTTGTTTTTAAACTTTATAAAAACACTCAAGAGAATAAAATGACTCTCTAAAACTTTCATGTTGTCTCCCTAGCAGCGCTTTCTTTAAATCCATTAAGCTAGGCATAAAGTGCTCAAGTAATGAATCCACCTGGATCCCAATGTATATCAAAGCCAATTTTAATTAACAATGATCTGGAATTTAGTAGTGAGCACAAAGCAAAATATATGATGCAATGACAAAGTCTAACTCTCTTCCTATGCGTCGGCGTGTCATACAAGAACAATTCATGCACATCAAGTAAATGGCAATACATAGCATATGCAATTTCTTGCAATTTTATCGTGTTGGAAATATAGAGAGGCGGAGATGTAGTCCCTCTCTCATAAAAATTGCAAGTAGGAGCAGCAAGCACATGCACATTATATTCATCAAAATCATCATGTGTAGTGGCAAAACGCAACCCATCAACATAATCCTTATGTCGGTGTACTAGAATAGGGGTACCCTAGTACCCCGAACTTGTGCACGGGCAGTTGCAGCACCCCGCGGCAAGGCTTGCCGGGCAAACGCCAAGATCCTCCGAGGTTCCCTTGGGGCCATTCAAGAACAAAGTATTTAAGCTCAGGAGACAAGGCCCCGGCAAGAGGAGCTTGCCGGGAAGGCTAACCGAGGCACTCCAAGGAACTTGCCGCGACGCGCCACGCGCTCCGGCAAGGCAACAAGGCCCCGGCAAGAGGAGCTTGCCGGGAAGACCAACCAAGGTACCTCGAGGCCCGGTGAGCGACAAGCCTCCGGACCCGACAATATAACAGCAGCGGCAAGGCGCTTACCGTGGCAGGCGGCCAGTCTGTGCCCACGCTCCAGCGCATCTACCAACATGTCGCTCTAGGGGCCTCTCCAGGCGCGCGTGGCGGGAGGCTGTGTAGCCAGCGGTGCGCAGTGGCATGCGAAGCTGACAAGATCGCCATCATGGTGAACGGTGGTGCCCCTAACAGTCCTTTTCTGCACTGTTTGGGCGACTCAGACGGGCATTTAATGCCCTTGTCCCCTGCCGTCAGGGTTAGGTAGGGTGCACTGTACAAGTAACTGTACCAACCACCTCACTTTTTACATTTGTACCCTTCTCTGTGTTGCCACCTGTCGGTTACCCCTTGAGCATATAAAAGGAGGCCCATGCACAACGTAGAGGAGGTTCGATTCATTCGTACGCTAGAAAGCACTTAGCTCTCGTGAGCAAGAACACAAGATAATACAATCAGACAAGCAGCAGTAGGAGTGTTATCTCTCCGGAGAGCTCCGAAGCTGGGTAAACTGCTCGTGTGCTTCGCCTCGATCTGCTCTTCGTGCGATCTCCGCCCCCCGCCGAACCAAAAGGGGCCCGGCCCGCCGGCACCATAGGTGTTCGTGGATCAGTTTCCCCGACATCTTTGGCGCGCCAGGTAGGGGTCGAACCTACGGCCTTCCGCTGTCGGGGTTGTCGAGGTTGGCCTTCCGCTGCACCAATTCACCTTCTCGCACAGACTGCTTCTCGGCGGCCAGCCTTTGTTCCTCCTCAGCTTCGGCCTTCTCGAGAAGGAAGGCCGTGCACTCGTCGTCGAGTTGCTCCCGCTCCTGTGCCAGGGACCGGAGAGCTTCTTGATTGTGGCCCCGGAGCTCCTCCGTGCGCTTATCCATGTCAACTCCCGCCCTCGCGACAAGCGCTTCCCGGGAAGCCAGCTTGGCTTGCCGGGCGCGGTAGAGTGACAACACCTTCCGCAGCAGCCGCTCCTCCTCAGGCTCGCCACTGCTGCTGCCGGGCGCGTCGACCAACGACAGTCCAGCAGAGGCGAACACCTCCCCATCGAAAGTTTCCCCCTTGACCGGCGCCCTGGAGCTCGACGCCCAGGGTAGCTTGATGAAGATATCGTCACCGGCCTTCAAGTAGGTGCTGGGCTGGGGCTCCTTGGAGCCCGGCTCCGCAGAAGCGGCAGAGGGATCGGCGGTTGGCGCAGCGCCTGGCGCTCCTGCGGCCTCAGGGTCGTCAGTGCGATCGCCCGACCCCTCGCCGGCTTCTGCGGCGGCAGCCTTGGCGGCCTCCTCGCCGGCAGCCTCATCAGCACCGGCCCCTTCCTCGCCGGCGCCCTCTGTCTCCATTGGCTCAGCCGCAGATGGGTCTGAAGAACGAAGAAGGAAGAAAAATCAATCAAAAATCCAAGAGAAGAAAATCAGAAGAAGAAGAACCCAAGGGAAAGTTTTTGGACAAGTGAATTACCTGCGCCAAGATCTGCAGTTGCGGTCCCGGCCGCCGCAGGATCGACGGTGCTGCCCCTTGCCGGAGAGTTCTCCCTTGCCGGAGAGCGCTCCCTTACCGGGAACCCCTCCCTTGACGGTGTAGTCGAAGCAGATGGCACTTCGGGACCAGCTTTCGGGCGCTCCTGATGTGGCTGCTCTGCTCCTACACAAGTCAACAAGCAAGATATCAACAAGGGAAAAGACACTCATGCGCGCCTGACAGCAGAAAGCTAACTATGAACTTACGCTGGGGGCTGCGCTGGGGGCTGTTTTGAGGAGTGGTTGCCGGGTCCGTCAAGGTGGTCTCGGACCCACCCCCTGCTGACACAGTGGGGTCATCTTCGATGACAATCACCGCAGCCTTGGCCCTCTTCGCCGCTCTCTGGGCCAGCGTCCTGAAAAGAAAGGAGTCCAGATTGAAGCGAGTCAGATACAAGATATAAACAGCAAGATTGAAGAACTACAAGAGCACCAAAGAAACTTACTCTTCTTCCTCCTCGTCGGAGCTGAGCGCGGAAAGATCAAAGTCCGGCTCCCCCCCGGTGCGGCGAGGCGGAGGAGTAGGATCCCTTGCCCGCTTGGCGGGGGCGGTGGCGGTGGCCCGGGAAGATCCCGCTCCAGTTGCCGCTGCTGCGTGAGGCGCTCCCGCGGCAACATTGCTTGCCGCGGTAGAGCGCGTCGCACGGCTCGGTGGCTGTTGACCCGGCTGCCGCCCCGCTGCGTCCCCGGCCCTGCGAAGGCGCCTTCTTGGCGGGGCCGGGGGCTCCGCCTGTGGCAAGTTTTCTGAAGGCTCGGGCTCTTCCTCGCCGGCCTCGCTCGGCTCAGCTTCAGAACCGGCAGGCTCTTCCTCGCCAATGAACTCAGCGCGCTCGGCAAGGTTTGCCGCCTCTGCCGCCTTCGCCTCCTCCACAATGAACCCGAACGCGCCCATGGCAGCTGCGGCCGCAACCTCTTCCGCCCTAGTGGCGATGCGCTGTAGCTCCTCATCGGTGGTGTCACGGGTGAGGCTCTTCTGCTCGTCAGCGTGGACCGGCACTTCTTCCAAGTTGTCAAAGAACGCTTGCACGACGTCATCCGCAGGCTCTTGCCAAGTTGGAACGATTCCGTGTGAGTCGCACAACGGCATCATGGCGCGGATCCGGTCAAGCGAATAATTATTGCACAATGGAACGACGCCCCTCCGCAGCGTGAATGGGTGCTGGGGGTCGCGTTTGAACAACTCCAGGAGCATTGCATCCAGCTCCAAGACGGTGAAGTTGTAGTTGAGGCCCGGCCGCAGCCTCATGATGTCCGCCGAGTTCTTGAATTCCCAGGCGGGCCTTCCCCTCTCCTGCAGGGGGGCGATGCGGCGGCGGAGGAAATCTGCGCCTACAACGCCTACAGTGAGCCCGACAAGCCTGAGGCGAAGGATCCTAGTAATGGCGATCTTCAGCCTCTCGTCTTCCGGGGCCACGTTGCTCCAGTCATTGCCGCGCACTATTGGAGCTTGGCGCACGGCGGTGAAGGGCTGCCGATTCTCCTCGACGATCCAGCACCACTCCGCTCTCCACTCATCCCACTTGCTGTGGAGCTCACCCTCCAAGTACGCCTCCTTCTTGCCGACTCTCGAGATCCAGGCGATCCCTCCGGCAAGCGGCTCTCCTCTCTCTACCCGAGGTATGAAGAAGTGGCGGAAAAGGGCAACGTTGGGGTGGACTCCGACAAAGTTTTCGCACAAGTGTGCGAAAACTGCCATGGTCAGAACGGCGTTGGGGGTGAAGTCAAGGAGGCGGAAGCCGTAGGTGTTCATGATATCGCAGAAGAACTCCGAGAAGGGCGGGCATAGCCCGCAATAGAAGAACAACGCGAAGAATGGGTACCCGTTTGGAGCCAGTTCCGAAGCAGCGGCCGGGAGCACCCTCGTGCGCGGATGCGCCCACGTCTCCGTTGCCCAAAAGAGGTAGAAGTACTCCCTCAGCTCCTTCACACCGAGCTGGGGGGAGAAGATCGCCCGCTCCTTCCGCAGCGCCGCGAGCCGCTGCGCCTCGGCCGACTTCACGCCCTTTCCCTTGTCGGCTTTCGGAGCCATGGCGGAGGTGGTGGGGGAGGTCGACGGCGTTGGTGATGCTGGTGGCAATGGGGGGCGGAGCGCTGCTCTCTCGGCTTCGAGAAGAAGGGGGGGGGGGCGGCGGAGGTTCGTGAAGATGGAGTAGTAGCAACCAGTGAGGGGGAACGAACTGCCCCTATTTCCTCTGCTTATAAAGAGGGACGGGGCGGATGTTTCGCCCTTCCGAATAAAGAACCACCCACGATCTCTCCCACGATGCCGCATTCAACGCGTGCCGTTAGGGGAGAGCGCGGTGGATACGGAGCGAGATTCGACGTGGCCCAGTCCACATGTGCCCATGCCCTGTCTTGGGCCTGGCCCAACAGCGCTCGGCACCGTGTCTGGCCCAGGCCCGGGGGCTCCTATCGGTGTACTAGAATAGGGGTACCCTAGTACCCCAAACTTGTGCACGGGTAGTTGCAGCACCCCGCGGCAAGGCTTGCCGGGCGAACGCCAAGATCCTCCGAGGTTCGCTTGGGGCCATTCAAGAACAAAGTATTTAAGCTCAGGAGACAAGGCCCCGGCAAGAGGAGCTTCCCGGGAAGGCCAACCGAGGCACTCCAAGGAACTTGCCGCGACGCGCCACGCGCTCCGGCAAGGCAACAAGGCCCCGGCAAGAGGAGCTTGCCGGGAAGACCAACCAAGGTACCTCGAGGCCCGGTCAGCGACAAACCTCCGGACCCGACAATATAACAACAGCGGCAAGGCGCTTACCGCGGCAGGCGGCCACTCTGTGCCCATGCTCCAGCGCATCCACTAACGTGTCGCTCTGGGGGCCTGTCCAGGCGCGCGTGGCGGGAGGCTGTGCAGCCAGCGGTGCGCAGTGGCATGCGAAGCTGACAAGATCGCCATCGTGGTGAACGGTGGCGCCCCTAACGGTCCTTTTCTTCACTGTTTGGGCGACTCAGACGGGCATTTAATGCCCTTGTCCCCTGCCGTCAGGGTTAGGTAGGGTGCACTGTACAAGTAACTGTACCAACCACCTCACTTTTTACATTTGTACCCTTCTCTGCGTTGCCACCTTCCGGTGACCCCTTGAGCATATAAAAGGAGGCCCATGCGCAACATAGAGGAGGTTCGATTCATTCGTACGCCAGAAAGCACTTAGCTCTCGTGAGCAAGAACACAAGGTAATACAATCAGACAAGTAGCAGTAGGAGTGTTATCTCTCCGGAGAGCTCCGAAGCTGGGTAAACTGCTCGTGTGCTTCGCCTCAATCTGCTCTTCGTGCGATCTCCGCCCCCCGCCGAACCGAAAGGGGCCCGGCCCGCCGGCCCCATAGGTGTTCGTGGATCAGTTTCCCCGACACCTTAATAAGAGCAAACTTGTCTTATATAGTGTAGTTGGGAGAATTCAAAAAGATAATAGGACTATCGTGCGTGATAGCAACAATTTCATGTTTAACATAAGGAACTATAGCAAGTTCATCTCCATAAGCATCATTCATGTTGGCATCATGGCCACAAGCATAGCAAGCATCAAGTTCATCAAAAAGGGATATTTCAAAAGAATCAATGGGATCATAGAAACTATCATAGCATTCATCCTTCGGTAAGAATGAAGGGACATTAAACAATGCATGAGTTGAAGACTTACTCTCATTAGAAGGTGGGCATGGGTATATAATCCGCTCTTCCTCTTGTTCTTCACTCCCTTCGTCGTGTTTTTCATCCAATGAGCTCACAGTTTTATCAATTTCTTCTTCCATAGACTCCTGCAAAATATTAGTCTTTTCTTGGATAGCAGAGACTTTCTCAATAAATATATCAATATCGGAATTGTATTTTTAATTCTCCTAACAATATTTAAGTATAGCAAAATTTTCAGGTCTATAAACTAAATCATCAAAATCTTCATACTTTTCAAACAAAGATTCAATTTCATAAGCACCCTTAAAAGCAACAAATTCTTTTATTCGTACCACATCATAGTAGTCATATATACCATTAGCATAAGAAGAGGTTTCATTATCATTAAATTTGCATGAAAAGGGAAGGTGTGGAGCCTTCATCCTAGAGCAACAAGTATAATCATATCTTTGGCATAAATTCCAAGCATACCAATGCAACATATCAATTTGATCCCATAATAATTTCCCTTTTTGTGTCAATTGATAATCCCTAAAGTATTCACATTGACCCAATGTGTCTCCCATTATCAAGTTGAATGGGATTTTCTCGGGATTATCAAAGTACTGCATAATATTTTTCACATAGCGAGCATCAAGGGTTTTAGGAAGTTCCCCATCTCCATGAGTAGCAAGTACAACTAATTTTTTGGTGTTTCGTGTTCCATATCCGTAACTAAAGATAGAGAACAAATTAGAATAGGAAATAAAACCTACTTACTGATAAACAAACAAGCACACACAAGAATATTCACCCCACACTATTGCTCCCCGCCAACGGTGCCAGAAAAAGGTCTTGATAACCCACAAGTATTGGGGATCATTTGTAGCCTTTTTTGATAAATAAGAGTGTCGTTCCCGAGGAGGAGCTAAAGTTAGAACAAATATTCCCTCAAGTTCTATCGACCATCGATGCAACTCTACGCATACTTGACGTTTGCTTTACCTAAAACAAGTATGAAACTATTTTGCAAGAATAAAACTATGAGTACTTTGCGAGAATAAAACTATGAATAAATTCCAAGGTAATAAAAGTAGATAGATTTTGTCAACAAGAAAGTCATTTGTCCCTGGGCAATCGATAACTAGACCGGTAATCATTCTTCCAATTTTATATGAGGGTGAGGCATGAGCTAACATACTTTCTCTACTTGGATCATATGCACTTATGATTGGAACTCTGGCAAGCATCCGCAACTACTAAAGATCATTAAGGTCATAAAACCCAACTATAATATTAAGTATCAAGTCCTCTTTACTCCCATACGCAACAACCCACTTATCCGTGTTTAGGCTTCTGTCACTCTGGCAACCGATAATAAATGAATCATGAACATATTGCAACACCCTACAGCGAGGATCCCTCACATTTGTGCAACACGGAGGGCACCATAGGACAGTACCATAAATAAAATATACACTCATACCAACAAAGATCATGATTAGCCCACATGATAAAACGAATCTACTCAAACATCATTGGATAGACACATATCATTGGGAAATAATATATAGTGTTGATCACCATGTTTAAGTAGAGATTACAGCAGAGAGAAGAGGTGTTACACCGCCGCATAGAGGGGGAGAAAGTTGCTGTTGATGGTAGCAAGATTGTTGATGTAGATCACCGTCATGATCCTTGCCCCGGCAGCACTCCGACGCCACCAGGAGAGAGGGGGAGAGAGCCCCCTCCTCCTCCTTCTTCCTTGGCCTCCGCCCTAGATGGGACGAGAGTTCCCCCTCTGGTCCATGGCCTCCATAGAGGCGGAGGGGCGGGAGCCCCTCCGAGATTGGATCTCCCTCTTTGTTGTCTTTTGTTCCGCGTTCCTGTTTTCTGGCCGTTCACCGCTTCTTAAATTCCCAGATATCCGTAACTCCGATTGCGCTGAGATCTTTACACAAGTTTTTTTTCATAAATTATCTTTCTTGCGCCCGAAGAAGGGCCCCAACCAACTTACGGGGAGGGCACAAGACACATGGGCGGGCTAGGGGTGCCCGACATGCCCTGGTGGGTTGTGGAGGCCGTGGGCCTCCGTTAGTGTTGATTCCACCTCCCAAATTTCACATCTATTCCAGAATAATTCTCCGTAAATTTTTATCGCGTTTGGACTTTGTTTGATATGGATATTCTATGAAGCAAAAAACATTCAACAAACAGAAATTGACACCGGGCATTGGATCAATAGGTTAGTCCAATAAATCATATAAAATGTTGCCAAAAATATGTGAAAGTTGTATAATATTGGCATGGAACAATCAAAATTTATAGATACGACAGATATGTATCAGGATACCGTGAACATAAATATTATAGAGGCTATGTTGGTTTTGATTGAACTACATGCATGAACATGTGCCAAGTCAAGCCACTTGAAATATTCAGAGGAGGATACCATATCATCATACTACATCACAATCATTTTAACGCAATGTTGACATCCATGATAAATCATTATCCACCCCTAGCTACTTAAGCATGGCATGATAAACTATAATATATAATTGTCATTGCAAACATGTTTGATCATAATATGTCGAATCATGGATACTAGGTTAAACATATTTACAAAAACATAACAAGTTGAGTCCATACCCGTTTCTCTCTGCCACGGCCGGTTCATCAAATATCGTCATTATTGCCTTTCACTTGCACGACCAAATGATATGAGAATAATAATAGTGCAAGAGTGACATGGACTAAGCTGGAATCTGCAAATATTTTATTCAAAAGGAGAATACAAAGTAATTTGGGCTCTTTGTTAGATTGACAATAATGCATATGAGAGCCACTCAACATTTTCATCATGGTCTTCTCCTTGGTATGACTCAATAAAAAGAAAATAATTTCAGAGAAATACACTGAAATATTTTTGGAGTTTTCTGTTTTTCTCGAAGAAAGCAAAATAAAGAAAAACAAAAACAAAAACGAGAAAAACTATTTACACGGGAAAGCTCCCAACAAGAAAAAGGAGAACTAGGAAATCTTTTTGGGTTTTCTTTTTAATACTACAACTAACTAAACTAGAAATAAAAACCTAAAATAAGCAAGGAACATTTTTTGGGATTTTCTCAAAGTTTTTCAAACATACAAGAAGAAAGCGAGAAAATAAATCTAGCATGGATAATACAATGAAAAAGTGTGGACACCGACTGGCAACTGAACGAAATGTGTGAGCATGAATGTACTGCCGGTGGAAATACGTACACCCCCAAGCTTAGGCTTTTTGCCTAGCTTGGTAATCACGATCGGTAGTAGTCATCTGGTGCCATGTCGAAGTGCTGCGGTGGCGACACCTGAGCATCCCACTCCTGGGGCTCCTCCTTTGCCATTGCTTCGGCACTCTGGTATGCAATGATGTCATCTGGCATGATCCTGTATCTGCCCCTGGCAACAGAATTAAACAAAGCAGGTGCAGGCAACGGAATAATATCACGGGTATCCACACTAAAAACTAAGTTGTAAGAAATATTATGAATAGAGTTATCAATATCAGTAAACTGGTGATCTTCCATCGCCTAGTGATCTAAATAAACCTTGGGTAAACGATAATCATGTTGGCGGATCTAAACATTAAACTGACTCACTAAACGAGTAGCATAAATCCTGTCATGAATCTTGCCCTTGGTTCAGTTAAGGTGCAGACGACGTGTAATAATAGCCCCTAGGCTAAACGTGTTATCGCTGTATAGTGCACAACGTAAGATGGCGAAGTCGGGGGCACTAAGTGCACCGACCTTCTCTCTAGCAATTAAACACTTAGCAATGAAAAGCGCAAAATAATGCATAGAAGGAAACTGCAAGCTAGTGACCGTGACACTCGACATGCCCCTCTCATATCCCACTGACAGAGTGCGATAAAAGTCCTCAAACTCTGCAGGTTTAGGCTCTCTTATTTCCCGGTCAGAAGGGATCAAGCATATATTACAAAAGTCAGTGAGTGGTATCTGACGGGTTTCAACATATAAATTAAACTGCACCGCAAGGGGGTTATTCCTACTTAGAAAATGAAAAAATTTCACAAAGGAATTTGTAAGGAGATGGTATTGTTCACACTCAGCTGCAATGAAGTGGGCAAGCCCAACATTAGCAGCAAATTGTGCGAACTCTTGACGGATCCCAGCTCCATCCATGAAGGGTTTATGCGGCCATTCGCACGGCCGCACCTCCACCCTTCTCTGAGTATGGATGTCATTTTTAGATGATTCCCCAATGACTCCCTTAGCACTCTTCTTGGAGGCAAACTTCCTAAAGAAACTCATCTTATTCCTATGAATAGAATTCTGAAAATCTTAGTCCACAAAATTTATGTTAACAAAACTTCACAACATTGATAGCAACTACTCATAAGGAGGCATAGAGGCTATATTGAGCATTCAAACTACTTAGAACTCTAAGAATTTAACATGCAAGCTCATCTACAACGTCACCAAGAGTATCTAATTATTCAAAATATAAACAACTAAAGAAAAATCGAATTGGAGCAATGGAGGAGTCAGATAGCAAGTAGCAATCCCCCAAAATAGTTTTGGAAACGGAGCTTCGAGCAAAGAGATCGAAATCTGCGGGCTTGAGAGCAAGAACATGAGAGAGAGAGAGAGCAATGGTGATTTTTTCTGGAAGTAGGAGATGACATGGGCTAAAGAGATAAGTGAGGGGCCCACGTGGGGACCATAACCCACTAGGGCGCGCCTCGGGCTGCTGGCGTGCTCAGGTGGGTTGTGCCCACCTGGTGCACCCCCTCTGATCTTGTTTGCATCAAAAATTCAGAAATATTCAGAAAAAAATCTTGTCAAACTTTCAGGGCATTCTCAGCACTTTTATTTTGGGTCATTTTTTTATTGCACGGGGAATTCAGAAAATAGACAAAACATGGCATTTTATTTTATTTAACTAAGAAAAACAGAAAACAAAAGGTAAAGAGAGAAGATATTGCCTACTAAATTCATCAACTTCATACCTTTCAAAAATGATCCATTAATATGGTTGATGAAGTCTTATTAACAACCAACTTCAATTAGCATGAAACCGAAGAACTTTCGTAAAACACTAAGTTACCTCAACAGGGATATGCATGTTCCCAACAATAAGTATATCATATTTCTTTTTGGCTGTAGGTAGAGGTAGTTGAAAACTTCCAATAGTGAGTGTCAGAGATTTTTTTAATAAAATTAATACCATTCACTTGGAATTGTTTCTTCAGAAAGTGCACCGTATGCTCATTACCATTGATATGAAAAGTGACCTTACTTTTATTGCAATCAATAACAGCCCCTGCAGCATTCAAAAAGGGTCTATCAAGGATAATCAACATGTTGTCATCCTCGGGCATCTTAAGATAGTAACATTTGCAGCAACAACGGGCACATCCTCACAAATACCTATAGATATGGTAGTTGATTTCTCATCCATTTGCAAAGATATTTTAGTAGGTGTGAGTTTGTTCAAATCAAGTTTTTTGTATAAAGAGAAAGGCATAACACTAACACCAGCTCCTAAATCACACAAAGCAGTTTTAACATAATTTTTTTGATGGAGCAAGGTGTAGTTGGTATTCCAGGATCTCCAAGTTTTCTAGGTACTCCATCCTTAAAAGAATAATTAGCAAGCATGGTGGAGATTTCAGCTTCCGTTATTTTCTCTTCTTAGTGCTGATGTCTTTCATGTATTTTGCATAAGGGGCCATCTTTAAAATATCAGTCAAGCGAGTGCGCAAAAAGACTGGCCTAGGCATTTCAACAAACCATTCAAATTCTTTATCATCTTTCTTCTTAGTTGTCTTGGGTGGAAAGGGCATGGGTTTTTGAACCCATGGTTCTCTTTCTCTTCCATGTTTTCTAGCAACAAAGTCTCTTTCATGATATCTTTTAATTTCACGTTATGGGTTATCAAGATCAACAACTGTTTCTATTTCCACATCATTATCTGGTTGTTTATCATTGTCTGGTTGAGTGTCTTCATGAACATCGTCATTATCTATTTCATTATCACTATATGAATGTTCATTACGACATCGAGTTTCAGCATCAGAGATAGAAACATCATTATTATTATCAGGAGGTTTTCTGTTTCAAGGTCACTAGAGGTATGCAAAGTCCTATCATTTTTCTTTTTCTTTTTCTTTCTAGAAGGACTAGGTGCATCCGTGTTAATTCTTTGAGAGTCTTGTTCAATTATTTTAGGGTATCCCTCAGGATAAAGTGGTTCCTGATTCATTCTACCTCGTTTAGTCATTACTCTAACAACATGATCTTCATATTATTATTATTCATTTCATCAAGCAATTCTCTCTGAGATTTAACAACTTGTTCTAACTGAGTGTGAACATAGAAGCATGTTTTCCTATGCCTCTAACATCATTAGAGATTCTAAATAACAAGTCACTCAAGCGAGCAATCACATCAGAGTTGTATTTCAATTGCTCCATAACATTTTCATTGAAGTGATCTTGTTTTCTAATGTAATTGTCAAATTCATAAAGCCGTTGACTAGGATGCATATTATAAGGGTTGTCACTTTAGTCAAATTTCATCAAAGAGTTTACCTCTACCACCTTTGGTAGTGGTGTATCAAGTCCATATATTTCTTCAATACGAGGTGAATTTTTAACATCCTGTACTTTAATACCTTTTTCTTTCATACTTTTCTTTGCCTCTTGCATACCTTCAGGACAGAGATATAAGATACCCTCTTCTTTGGAGTGGGTTTAAGCGGTGGTTCAGGAAGAGTCCAACCATCATAATTCTTCAATAGGTTATTCAATAATTCCTCAGCTTGTTCAACAGTTTGTTCCCTAAAAACACAACCATCACAACTATCTAGGAAGTACCTAAAAGCATCGATTAGTCCATTATAGAAGATATCAAGTACTTCATTTTTCTTAAGAGGATGATCAGGCAAAGCATTAAGCAATTGGAGAATCCTCCCACAAGATTGTGGGAGACTCTCTTCTTCAATTTGCACAAAGTTAAATATTTCCTGTAAGGCAGATTGTTTCTTATGAGTAGGAAAATATTTTCTAGAGAAGTAATAAATCATATCCTAGGGACTATGCACACAACCAGGAGCAAGAGTATTGTACCATATCTTAGCATCACCCTTTAGTGAGAATGGAAACAATTTGAGAATATAATAGTAGCGAATTTTATCATCATGAGCAAAAAGGGTGGCTATATCATTTAATTTGGTAAGGTGTGCCACATCAGTTTCTATTTCATAGCCACGGAAAGAATCAGATTCAACCAAAGCAATTAACTCTGGGTTGACAGAGAATTCATAATCCTTATCGTCAACAAAGATAGGTGAAGTAGCAAACTTAGGATCACATTTCATTCTAGCATTCAAAGATTTTTATTTCAGTTTGCTTAATAATTTCTTAAGATCATCTCTATCATTGCAAGCGAGAAAATCTCTAGTTGTCTCCTCATCCATAACATAACCTTCATGTATCTTAGGTAATTCATATCTTGGAGAGCTAGGCCTTGTAGGTTTTTCAAGATTTTCAGTTTCAAGTACTTCATTAGTTTCAATAATTTCATCAGTTTTAGCATTCTCAATATCTTTAGCTCTAGCATTTGTTAATCAAGAAATTCACCTAGTGGCATATTATCATCAAGCAAGGTACTAGCATCGTCATGAGTAGCATTCATAGAATTAGGATCATCAATAACTTGCGACATATCAGGATTAATAACATGTGGTGGTGTTGCAAGTCTACTGAAAATAGAAGGTGAATCAAGTGCAGAGTGTGATGACAGTTTCTTACCTCCCCTCGTCCTAGAGAGAACCATCTTGGTTTTTGTATCCTTCAGATTCTTCATAGTGATAAATAGATAATAATTCCAAGTGACTCAACAAATATAGCTATGCTCCACAAGCTAAGCTTTTCAGATTTGAGTCCTATTCGCTACTGCACCCTGGTTTTGTGGATGTGGTAAAGAAAGTGTGGGACCGACCTGTCAGTTCAACCAACGCGGCCACAGTGCTCTGCCACAAGTTTAAGCTTCTGAGGCAGGAATTAAAAGCTTGGAGCAAGAATATCTCTCGCTTATCAGTGGCAATTGAAAACACCTACAAAATCCTATCCGACTTGGATGCTCTTGAGAACATCCGACCGCTTACAACCCCAGAGAGTAATTTTCGGAAGATCATCAAAAATCACCTTCTCCAATTGCTTGATTATCAGAAGCAATATTGGAAGAAACGTTGCATAATACGTTGGGTCAACTTTGGCGATGAGAATATGAAGTTCTTCGAGGCTGTTGCCATGGAAAGGTACAGAAAAAACAACATTGCAAACCTACAAACACCTGACGGTCTCATGGTGGAAGTTCATACTGGCAAATAAGCTCTTCTCTTCTAGGCCTACACTGACAGACTAGGCACATCAAACCCTACGCAAATAAAGTTTGACCTACCAACCCTAATCTGCCCAACTGAGAATCTGCATCATCTCACTTTGCCTTTCACCCATGCTGAAATTGATTCGGTGGTTAATAAAATGTCGGGCGATCGGGCACCTGGTCCGGACGGCTTCAATGGCCTATTCCTCAAGGCATGCTAGCCAATCATCAAGGAGAAGTTTTACACATTATGTACTCAATTCCATGTAGGCACTCTTAACCTCCAAAGCATTAATGATGGACTGATCACTCTTATCCCAAAAAACGTGTCTCCCTCCACAGTGAATGATTACCGGCCAATCACATTGCTCAATTGCTACCTCAAACTTATTACAAAGCTCCTTGCCAACCGACTCCAGAAAGTCATTTTAAAAATTATACACCGCAACCAATATGGTTTCATACGTGGGAGATCTATGTAGGACTGCCTTGCATGGACGTTCCAATATTTCCATCAGTGTCAAGCTTCAAAACGGCCGATAGTGCTACTTAAGTTGGACTTTGCCAAAGCTTTCGACACAATTGAGCATGATCCAATGATCAATATCATGAAACATATGGGATTTAACGATAAATAGCAATCCTGAATTCAATCAATTTTCTCCTTAGGAAGATCATCCATTCTTATTAATGGTGTGCCGGGCAGACAATTCCATTGCCGACGTGGAGTTCGACAGGGTGATCCACTTTCACCCCTCATTTTTGTTCTGCAGCCAACCTCCTCCAATCAGCTATCAATGATGCCTACAGGAAGGGTTTGATTCACCTGCCCTTTCCTTGTAATGGTCAAATGGACTACCCAATCGTTCTATACGCTGATGGCATGCTCCTACTCATGCCGCCCTGCCCCCGTTAAGCCATGACATTAAGAATATCCTCACGAATTATGCCCAATCCATCGGCCTCAAGATCAACTTCCATAAATCAACGCCCATTCCCATAAATTTGGAGGCTAAACTCACTACGAACATTACGACCATTTTTGAATGCTCAATTGGCTCTATGCCATTTACCTATTTGGGCCTTCCCCTGGGCACGTCCTGCCCCACCATTCAAGATTTCATGCCTCTAGTCAGTGCTGCCAAACAGAACTTATCCTCAACACTACCCCTCATGTCCTATGCCGGGAAACTGACCCTCCTCAACTCCATAGTCACCTCCTTACTCATATACACCATGTGTACGCTTCACTTCCACCAAAGCTCATAGAGATGCTGGACAGGATCAGACACAAATGCTAATGGATCAAGAAAACTGAGTAAGGTGCCAAGTGCAACTCATTGGCAGCATGGGACATGGTATGCAAACCAAAAAATAAGGGAGGGCTCAGTGTCCTCAACCTCAATTCAAAATGAAGCTCTACTTATGAAATTCTTGCACAAATTCTATAACAAGTTGGACATTCCTTGGGTGCAACTTACGTGGAACTCTTATTATGCTCAGAAAATACCACATGCTTCCGATCCCTTTGGATCTTTTCGGTGGCGTTATGTGCTCAAGATCTCTCCCAAATTTAGTGGGGTTTCCTGTATCAACATCGTCTGTGGCACCACGACTCTTTTTTGGAAAGATTTATGGTCATATCGGCTACTCAAAGACTCGCACCTGCATGCATTTACTCATTCTACGAACAAATATGTCTCTGTCAAGGATTTCTTGGGGATCACGTCTCTTGGAGAAACCTTCCACCTCCCGCTGACCCCACAACCCCATACAGAAGTCAGGCACATGTAGACGATCGCTGCATCTTTTCAACCTATGACTGCTACCTGGGAAGTGTGGCACTATGTTTGGGGCAAAACGGTTTTCAAATCCACGGGCTACTACCATTTCTTCTTCAGGGAAATTCAATCTCAACAAGCCTTCGGTTGGATCTAGAAATCAAAATGTATGATGAAATTAAAAGTTTTTGCTTGGCTACTATTTCATGATAGACTCAACACGCGGAATATGCTCAAAAGGAGGCACTACAACATAGGAGATGACCACAACTTCCTCCTCTGTGGGATAAGCATCGAAGAAACGGTCGAGTATATGATATTCACTTGCTCCTTCAACAAATAATGCTGGAATGTACTAAGCATAAACTGGGAACCTTTCTTGAGGCGCCTACAAGCTATTGAAGAACAAAAAATGGCCGCGCATCACCAATGTTCTTAGAGAAATTCATTGTGGCGGCCTGGAGCCTCTGGAAGGAAAGGAACAATAAACACTTTAGGGCAACAGATCCCTCCATTTGTTCTTGGATTGACAGGTTCAAGAAGGACTTTGAGCTACTACAACACAGGGTTAAAGAGGAGCATCGACCCTTTGTTCTCAATTTTGTACACTCTTTACATTAGAACCCTTGCTTAATTTAGACCCCCTCACCCGCCACAAAGTGGCCAGGCCACCCCACCATGTAAATACTCCATTTGTATTGTGCTACTACATTATTAATATATTTTCACAGTAGGAGCCTCTCTTACTGTTCTCAGTCAAAAAAACGATGCTAGAAAAAGGTCTTGATAACCCACAAGTATAGGGGATCGCAACCGTTTTTGAGGGTAGAATATTAAACCCAAATTTATAGATTCGACACAAGGGGAGCCAAAGAATATTTGCAAGTATTAGCAGTTTAGTTGTCAATTCAACCGCACCTGGAGTTTAAATATCTGCAACAAAGTGATTAGTAGCACAGTAAGATGATAGTTTTGATAGTAGTAGTGACAACAATAGTAATGATACCAGTGATAGCAATGATTTTGTAGCAGGTGTAACAGTAACAACAGCAGTAGCAACTTAGCAAGAACAATATGTGGATCAGTAGATTCATTGGATGATATTCACCATATAATAGCCATAACATACGGAGATACAAAACTAGCTCCAATTCATTAATATAATGCAGGCATGTATTCTGTAAATAGTCATACGTGCTTGTGGAAAGAACTTGCATGACATCTTTTGTCCTACCCTCCCGTGGCAGCGGGGTCTATAAGGAAACTAAGGGATATTAAGGCCTCCTTTTAATAGAGCAACCGAACAAAGAATTAACACATAGTGAATACATGAACTCCTCAAACTACGGTCGTCACCGGGAAGTTTCCCGATTATTCTCCCCCGGGGTTTACGGATCATAACACGTAGGTGAATATGACTTGCAAGATCCGATCTAGAACATAGATATAATGGTGAGAACATAAACGGTTAATATCTAAAATCATGGCACCCAGGCCCAAAGTGACAAGCATTAAGCATGGCAACGTTATAACAACATCAATCTCAGAATATAATGGACACTAGGGATCAAGCCCTAACAAAAATAACTTGATTACATGATAAATCTCATCTAACTCCTCACCGACCAGAGAGCCTATGAAGGAATTACTCACTCCCGATGGGGAGCATCATGGAATTGGTGATGAAGGACGGTTGGTGATGATGAAGGTCGAAGATCCCTCTCTCCGGAGCCCAAAACGGACTCGACATCTGGCCTCCTGATGAAGAACATGAGGCGGTGGCGGCTCCGTATCATGAAATGCGATGAAACTTCCTCCTTGATTGTTTTCTCCAAATATGGGATTTTATAAAGTCAAAATTAGGGTCTGTGGGGCCACCAGGTGTGCACAACCCACCTAGGCGCGCCTGGAGGGGGGGGGCCCTGGTGGGTTGTGCTCACCCAGGGCCCCCCATCCGGTGGTTCTTGGCTCTAGTATTTTTTATATATTCTGAAATAATTCTAAAAAAATTCATTCTATTTCGATAACTTTTATTTCTGCACAAAAACAACACCATGGTAGTTCTTCTAAAAATAGCGTCATTCCGGGTTAGTTTCATTCAAATTATGCAAGAGTCCAAAACAAGAGGAAAAATGTTAGGAAAATTAGATACGACGGAGACGTATCAGTGATCGGACCTAGATAAGAATGGCCATGCGATGAGGATAATGAGATAATCTTAAGTGTTGGTTGGATTCATCGGAAGGAGAAAGAGGTCGGGCTACAACAAGGATGACCGTATCTCCTTGAGCTCGACAACATATATCATGTGGCAAAGGGATTAGAAGTGTGATGTACATGTTCATCAAACTGGCTTCATAGTCTACTTGGTGGTTGGCACACTTTGCTAGAAGCCACTACCAACCGAGTAGGTCGGATGTCATCCGACCTCCAACCGAGCTGACTTGAACTTAAGGGGTCATATGCTTAAGGGAAGAAACCTATAAGGTCGGATCCGAGGACACTGGTCGGATGTGATCTGAGCTAGACTTGGATCGTGACCAAGTAGACTTCTGGGCCTTAGGATCCATGTGAGCCCCATGCGCTGAGCCTGTAATGGATATCTATATATAGTGGAGGTGTGACACACGTAATGAGTTGATCGCTTTGGAGTTTGTCATTAGGGCTTTGCATGTGTCGCAACTATCAACCTCCACTAACCGTTGGTTGTGCGATCAGACCTAGTATTCCACCACACGACGTTCCTCTTGCATGCACAAATGTTGTTAGAGGCAGTGCACTTGCGGCACTCTCGCAAACCTGTTCGTAGGATCCGATTGGCTATGTGGGAGATCGACAAGGAGGAGACAACTCTGGTGATGCGCTACCACAACTCTTCTTCTGCTGCACGGCACAGAATGTCTAGTGGTAATGATCTATGATCCACCTTCCTAGCATGTTCCTTGTTGATCTAAGCATAGAAAAAAATATATTGCAGCTGAGGCACCTAGCATATCCCAACACACAATGCCAATGAACTACAAAGCAGACCATGGGATTCAGGAGGTAACCCCACTGAAGATGTATAAGCCTCCCACAGGTCAGAAAAATGGCTCACACTGTGTTGTATATAACCTTTCTTTAGCATCTTTGTCGCTCGTTTTTCTAGCCCATCCTTCAACTAGGTAGAGACAGTAGGGTTTCTAAACTCGGTGCAACTCTAGGAATAAGGGGAATATGGTGGTCATATTATTTCGAAGGAGGTAGGCCAATAGGATCCTGAAATAGGACTTTATATTTATTAATGATCTTCTGAACTATTGTCGGAATGTTTGCTATACCAGGACTTCCAAACAAAGCACATAATTGAATAACCTACTCCACATGACCCTGTTTAATAACCCAAATTAGTTTTTTGGTTGAGACTTGAGTGTAAGCTTCGACATGATGTTTCAAATCCCCAAGAGTGACCCATTTTCCTTGATAATTGAACTCGAGGTTCTTTGTTTTCCATTCAAATAGATGGGACTGCATTCACATAACCTATCCATGCCCAAAATAATGTCATAACTGCTCAATGCTAACACTCTCATAGTGGTGCAGGAAGTATGGCCTTGAGTCCACCATTGAAAATCACAAATGTTAGTGTTAGGCTGAGTTGGTGTGCCATTAGCTTGTTTGACAGTAACTGCAACCACAGGAGTTTCAGGGAGCCCCAAGGCCTTGACCAATTTTGAGTTGGTAAAATATTGAGAACTACTAGAGTCCACTACTATCAATGTTGAATGTTTTTGTATGAGACCCTGCAATTTAATAGTTTTTCTTTTGATATCCCATTGATTGCATCTTAAGACACACTATACAATCCTGTTCCAAAACCGCCATCTGGCACATGGTCGGATGCAGAGTCAGTCTTTGGTTCTAGCTGCAAGGCATCCAATAATTCCTTAAATACATGCAGGAAATTTGAGCCACACATTAGTGTCCTGGTGCAAACTTGTCCCCACATTTGAAACACAACCCTTTGGCTCCATGCATAGCCCGTAGGGAATCATATTTCTCCTCCACCTTGCCCTGTTTCTTGTCACTATCCAGAGTTTCTCCCAACATACTAGTAGGTGACACGATAGCTTTCACACTTGGCTTGGAATAATTAGGCTTGTAATATGATTTCTTCTGTTGGATTTCCAACTCTTCTCCTGAACAAGAGCCAGACACAATGTCATGTCAATAGTGCTAGGAGTATGCACATGAATGGCAATGTGAATGTTTAAGTTATGCCCATTAACAAACCTATTCACTAAAAATGTGTCATAATCCTTGGTTATGAGTGAGCACCCTATGCAGTAATTGCTAAAACTTAGCACGATATTTAACCAATGTTCCTATCTGTGTAAGCTTGAATAATTGCTCTAACTGTTTCCCATATTTGTTAACATCAAATTTGGCAAACACAACTATTACTAGATTAGACCAAGTAGTGATTATCTGCAGTGATTCATGATTGTGCAACGAGGATTTGGCTATGCCCTGGAAATGCAGAGTGGCAAAACTTGCCCAATTATCAGGAGGCAATCAAAACATGTGGAAATATTTCACACAATAGTCCTTCCACCATTCCGGGTCCTCTCCATCCAACCGAGGAAAATTAGTACACGACATCTTAGCATGATCGAAACTAGGAGGAGGGTGAAAACTACCCTCATCCTTAGCACTCCCCATAGGCAAGCCAAAGGTAATTGACGCCGAGCCTGTCGGTGCTCACCTTGGCCTAGAGGGTGTTCCTGAACCTGAACTGTTCGGGTAACACTCCCTTGGTGTTTAGACAGCTTGACATGGCCATGGGCTCACTGGTGGTTGACGCCTGGAGGAGAGACGTGTTGATGCCCACTCTCGAAAGTGTTCACTTAGTGCACCAACCCCTCGACTTGATCGGAGACCCCATTGGTGGCAGAAAAAAGATGGATTACTGTGGAGGTGTTATGTCGATGTTCCATGAGCAGTGTCGCTTGTGACTGCAGCACCTCATCCACCCTTCCCACCAGGGTGTCGATCTGCTTCATGTTGTTGGTGGCCGTGAGGGCATTGTTCTCGGTGATTGTTGTTGTGGTCGCCAGCAACACCTGCAAGTCCTAGATCCTCATCTCCACCGCCCCCATCCCTATCATGAGCGGCAAATTTTTTAATTTCTCCGTCATGACCGATTGGGGTCAGCTCAACCTTGTGCCGGTACACCAAAGTATTTTTGTGTGAATTCACCAGAGTGACTTTGCACCGATCGCAATGGATATACAAGGATTCCAAATCAAATCATAGCGGATTTTTGGGGAAGAATTGATGGCTCTGAGTACCAAATGTCACGAATGACACCTTCATCAGTGGCACACTGATCAGTATTATAGTTCGATACAAAGACACTCAGAAGGAGTGGATCTAGGGTTTTAGGATAGAAGGGAGGAAGGAAGCCCACACAGGTGTGGTCAAAATTGTGTTCATCGATCCCCTTTCACTAGTCTTCCATCAGCTACAAGAAGGTAGCCGTTTCTTCTGCACTCACCCCTCCGTGGGCTAGGGCCATATTACCAGCCCTTTAGTCCTTGTGAGTGGGCTTTTCTGGTCCATGTGCTGCATCGGAGTGGCTCTGCTTCTCTGGTTAGTTGGTCCTGCCTATCAGGTGCAATATGGGAGAAGGAAGGAGGAGAATGGTGAGGCAAAGCAAAGGTGGCGACGGCCTAGGGAACGTGACACTAGCAATGTGGTGCGGGAGGTCAATGCGGTTGCGGCCGTCTCTGTTGTCGCCTGAGTGCTTCTCCATCTCGCCTTCCATCTTTGGCCCTGCGCTCCCCTATCCACATCCTCTTAGGTTACCTCCTGCTCCCTCCCCCTAGTCTCCCATGCCACGATGTTGCCCGTAGCCGCGATAGAGGTCAACAAGTATGCCAGCGAGCCTAGATTGGGTGGTAATATGAGCTTCATATGGGACACAACAGAGGAGAGTAGGTTCTCCATTGCTACTTGCTTCTTAAATATTGACTAGCTCTGGAAATTTTAGGGAAGAAGAAGATCAACATGTGGAGTGATGATGACCCACAAGTATAGGGGATCAATATTAGTCCTTTCGATAAGTACGAGTGTCAAACCAAACGAGGAGCAAAAGGAAATGACAAGCAATTTTCAACAAGGTATTTTCTGCAAGCATTGAAATTATCGGTAACAAGTAGTTTGATAACAAGGTAATTTGTGACGAGCAACAAGTAACAATAGTAACTAAAGTGAAGAAAGGTAGCCCAATCCTTTTTATAGCAAAGGACAAGCTGAAACGATCTGTTATAATAGCAAAGCGTTCTTGAGGACACAAGAGAATTTCATCTAGTCACTTTCATCATGTTTGTTTGATTCACATTCACTACTTTGATAATTTGATTTGTGCATGGACCGGTGATAATTGGCACTACAAAAAAAAAGACACATCCGTGACATTTTGGGCCGAACGAAAAAAATTTCTGTCATACATATGACACTTCTATGACGATAATTGTGACAAAACGCGGTATCATCATAGATGTGGTGGGCTCCTACTTCTATGACAAAAAATCATGATAGAAAATGGGCTTTTCGTCCTGGGCGGGCCGGAGACGCAGCTGCATGACATTCTTTGGGTCGTCCATGATGGAAAAAACCGTGGTAGAAGCGAGGGGGAGGAAAATTTTGGGGAGTTGCCGGTTACGGTGGGAGGTTGGGGGCCGAGCGATGCATGTTTCTCTCATACACGTACGCGCGTGTGCGCGAGGCATTGGCTCTAACTGAACCCAAGCGAGGCGTTGGGCTCTAACTGAACCTGAGCGATTGCACTGCAGGCTACGCGTTACTGAACCCGAGAGATCGATCGATGGCTGTTAACTGAACCCCATGGAGCGATTCCTTCGCTACTGCTGCTAACTGAAGCCGATCGATTGGATGAATAGTGAGTGTTACGAGGGGGTTTGGATGAACAGTGAGCGGTGGCGTTGCCTCTGGATGAACAGGACCCCGTGGTGTGGAGGACTGGATGAACAGTAGACGGTGGAGGGGTGGCCGTGGAGGGGTGGTTGAACAGGACCCCGTGGTGTGGAGGGTTGGATGAACAGTAGACGATGGAGGGGTGGTTGAACAGTAGCCGATGGAGTAGCGCGCGGTGGAGGCTGGATGAACAAGAGCCCGTGGAGGTTGGAGGAGGTCGACGGTGGAGATGAACAGTATCCCGTGGAGTCTCGTTTTGTGGTACGCCACACCCCTCCCGATGAACATGACCCCCATTTCGATCGTAGGAGGTCCGTTTCCTCCTTTTTGCAGTACGCCACACCCGTCCCGATCAACAGGACCCTCGTTTCAACCGTAGGAGGTCCGTTTCCTCCGTTTTGCGATATGCCACACCCCTCCCGATCAACAGGACCCCCGTTTCGATCATAGGAGGTCCGTTTCCTCCGTTTTGCGGTACGCCACACCCCTCCCGATCAACAGGACCCACGTTTCAACCGTAGGAGGTCTGTTTCCTCCGTTGTGCGGTACGCCACACCCCTCCCGTTCAACAGGACCCCGTTCCAACGTAGAAGGTCCGTTTCCTCCGTTGTGCGGTACGCCAGGCCTCGTTTCCATCGCTTGTTCCGTCCAAGCCCTCCCGATGAACACGACCACACATTCCGTTCCGACCCAGCCGGTTGGCTCCCCATGAACACGACGACGACGCTGTTTCTCCATTCCGACCCAGCCGGTTGGCTCCCCATGAACATGACGACGACGCTGTTTCTCCATTCCGACCCAACCATGTACGTATGCGCAAGTAGGCGTTGGAGACCCTGCTCGTATGTACGTATGTGGCCGTATTTTCTTTCTTGCACCCTCGCCGCTGTATGTACGTGTACATGCTACGTGCGCGCCTCTACTACGACACGTGCGTGCCTCTACTACGACACGTGCGCGCCTCTACTACGACACGTGCGCGCCTCTACTACGACACGTGCGCGCCTCTACATCGACTAGTATGTACGTACACGTTCGCGACCAGAATGACAACGCTACGTACGCTTCGACCAGGTGGGTCCCGACTGTCAGGCACTTCCTTGCCTGCGAAGATGTAGCTGGTGGGTCCCAGCAGTCAGGGGGGCGAATCATTTTTTTGCCCGGATGCACTTCCTTGCGTGCGAAGATGTAGCTGGTGGGTCCCAGCAGTCAGGGGGCGAATCGTTTTTTTTGCCCGGACGCACTTCCTTGCGTGCGAAGGTGTCGCTGGTGGGTCCCAGCGGTCAGGGGGGCGAATCATTTTGTTTTTTTGCCCGGACACACTTCCTTGCGTGCGAAGATGTAGCTGGTGGGTCCCAACAGTCAGGGGGAAACGTTTTTTTTCGCGAAATACAGTGGCCCGTCCGATGGGTCCCAGCTGTCAGGTGGAGGAATCATTATTTTCCGCGTAATAAGGAGGCACTTCCTTGCTGCGGCCATGGACCCAGCTGTCAGCCTCTCCACATACAGTCCACGTCCGATGGAAGTCGTTCCTTGACCACATTGACCGCACCACCCCGAGAGCACCAGGGCGGTGGACGACGGCGAGGCCTATGTAGGGGACGACGGGGAGCCAGGGAAGATGCGGCAGTGGAAGCCCGCGCGGAGAGGTGTACGAGGGTTCACTGGTTCGGCTGCAGTGTGAGGATGCCGTCGCCGCAGGGCCTAGCCAGTGGTGGGAATAGTAGGGGGCGGTGAGGCCTCCACGGCAGCACAGCCGGCCATGGGAGGCAGGAGCATGCGGCCCAACCGACGCTGCTTTGGGCGGCTGGAGCAAGAAGACCAGAGGTTGAAGAAGCACTACGGCCGTTGGATGGACATCGTACGGTCACTGGAGCTAGAATCGTTCATATGGACTAAAGTTGACAAAGGCCCCCATCCCAGTCAACTTAGTAGGCCCAGAAGTCAGCCTCCCACCATGGTGGGTCCCAGCTAGCAGGGGGAGTATTCATTTTTTTGTGCGTAATAAGGAGGCACTTTCGGTGGGTCCGAGCTGACAGCGTGGGGAACGTTTTTTTCACAAAATACGCTGGCCCGTCCGGTGGGTCCCAGCAGTCAGGGGGGAAACGTTTTTTTCACGAAATAAGGTGGCCCGTCCGGTGGGTCCCTGCTGTCAGGTGGAGGAATAATTATTCTGCGCGTAATAAGGAGGCACTTCCTTGCGGCCGCCTGGACCCAGCTGTCAGCCTCTCCACGTACAGTACTCTTCCGATGGAAGTCGGTCGTTGACCACGTTGACCACACCGCGCTGAGAGCACTAGGGCGGTGGTCTGGACGATGGCGAGGCCTAGGAAGGGGACGACATGGAGCCGGGGAAGACGCAGCAGTGGTAACCCGCACGGAGAGGAGTATGAGGGTTCATTGGTTCGGCTGCGGTGTGAGGCTACCGTCGCCGCAGAATAACAGGGGGTGTGGGTGAGTAGAGGGATGGCCTGGCCAATGGTGGGAGTAGTACAGGGCGGTGAGGCCTCCGCGGCATCACAGCCGGCCACGCGATGCAGGAGCACGCGACACGACCGGCGCTGCTTTGGGCGGCTGGAGCAAGAAGACCAGAGGTTGAAGAAGCACTACGGCCATTGGATGGACATCGTACGATCACTGCACCTGGAATCGTTTATATTGACTAAGTTGACAAAGCCCTTGGTACGCGTCAACTTAGTAGGCCCACAACTCGGATTTGGCAGAGAACATATAGCCCATTTGCGATTTGTAAGAATGTACAACCCATTTTTCAATTCTAATGGAATTTACTACAGTCCATTTACAGTTTGTTAAAAGTACAACCCAACTTCTAGCTAGGACAACAATTAATAATTTCAAACAACCGCTCAAAACAGAATTCAAAAAAAATTCCCACATTTTGATGGGATCCGAAATATTTTTATCCAAAATTTCTAGTCAGGTTAAATATAATTTCAAAATAAAGTTGTATCACGTTAAAATCCAACGAAATATTGCGCGTGCAACAAGTAATGAAATTAAAATTTCCAAATTCCAAAAATAATATATTTTTCAAACTAATTATGTGTTTGGTGCATAGTAATTGCCCAGTTATTATAATTACATCCCATTTATTATTTCTTAAAGTCCATTTTCTTGTTAAGCCTAATGCATACCTCCTAGGAAACTTTGCAGCCCAGCGGGGCGGATAACAAGTTGACCCGGATATTGTGTACAACTGTCGGCCCAGTTGCATTGGTGATGTTGAAAATAAAGGCCTGTGTAGTACATTACAACCTAACATGGTTACTCAGGCCACATTCAGCGACGCCGGAAAGGCTCAAACAAGGCTTTTGTACAACTTTTTGAAGTCACTCAGCTCAATTAATAACTTAAGAAAAAATTTAGATTACAGTGGAACCTAATTAAAAGTTGTCACGAGCAAATAAATAATTCAACGGGTCCCACTTGTGCGTGTGCGCGCGCGCGTGTGTGTGTGAGAGAGAGAGAGAGAGGGAGAGAGAGAGATAGAGAGAGAGACCCATCGGTCGATGCTCGTAAATACATCTTTCAGCCATATGCATTGCTGATGCTCAGTAAAAACTTATATAGTTGACACAATCATATAGAACATCATAGCACACTGAACTTGCATACAAAAATTTCACGCAGGCGACACAATCAGGATGGAAGCAGTGGATCGCTATGGGAAGGGCTATGTTGAAACCAACAAAGTCGTACATAATGGTTCATCGTCTTTATAAATGACGGGGAAATATGTTGAATGTTGTGCAAAGAAAACAGACAGACAACACAATAAGTTCTGCTAGCACATTAAGTTGACGTACATCCCTTTCTAAAAAAAGTTCAGGTACAAAATTAGAACAAGTCACAATCAAATGTACTGGCATATCAGTGCTTCAGACCCATAGCTCGGATGTAACTAGTCGTATCTGACAAGATTCAGTTGTTACCTCAAATTAGAGCACATCCAGGCAGCCAGCCCTGCCTCTTCTCCCAAAGAAGCAGTGGCCTCCGCCGCACGATGGAGTAGGCCCTATGCCATCCATCGTTCTGAGCAATATGGGGAAAGTCATCGTCGACGGACCCTGGCACCAGCGGCGACGGCAGGACTTCGATTGATGGATTGACCACTTCTTCGACATGCACGAACACTCGATACAGGTACATCCCTAATGTGGTCCGCGGCGGCCTTGGTGGCGACGAATAGTACAACCCCAGTTCCTGCACCGGTATCTCAACACCAATCACCTTTGGTATGGTGGACGGCTTCTTCATCCATGCCATAACAGTCAGAGCCCAGCTGTCTGGAGGAACAAACATACTTACAAGCTCACCTCCAAGGTCGTTGATAAGCTCGTTCATGGACTCGCTGTTCCAAGCACGTCGAGGCATGCCGTGGAAGGTAAGCTTTGTTAAAAACTCAAGCTCAGAGGGCACCGAGCCCCATCCTGGGTGCCACCGATCAAAGCTCACCAGCGCGCCATCGCAGAACAAACGCCGGGAAGATTCGAACACACGACTGCAGTCAAAAGTTGTCCGGAACCTGACGAAGAAATCAGCCAGTGGCGGACAAACTTCGACGAGCAAGTCACTTATTTGGATGCCGTGCGCAATGCCAAGAGCTTTGACAAGGTCGTCCGGCGAGACGGGAGGCCGGTCGCCGTTGATGGTTACCATCAGCACTTTGCCGGCAAACTGGTCGTCAAGCGCCGCCATGCCACTGTTGAGCGACAGCACGCAGCGAACGAAGGCAGGACGGACCTCAGGATCTCTGGCTCGGAGATCCGCGTTGACTGGCGACATGATAGTGTGCTTGAGTACAGGGAGTACAGGAGGGGGATTTGGGGGAACTACAGTAGGAATCAAGATTCCAGAGGTAGGGGAGGGGCGGGAGACAGGGGATGAAAAGGTAGCATGAATTTCAAGCACGCGCCAATATGCTCTCGGCGCGCAAGCACACGAAAACACCAGTTGCACCAATATGCCCGACCTTTTTTTTCCAGGATCTTTTGAGAGCCCGACCCGAGAGTCATAATTGACCTGTTTAGCATTGAGTTACTACTCGGCCCATATTCAATGACACCTCACTGGCCCAAGCAAGTGTACATCATCGAAAAGGCAGTGAGCTCAAATTATATAACTTGAAAAAAGGAGATATACTCTGAACACTGGAGAATGGTGATGCCCGCATTTAGCCCACCAGTAGTTCGAGACAATAAATAGTTTGAAACAACGATATATATAACATTCAAACACTGACTAGTGACTACTACTGACATAAACAACAAGACATGATAGTTTATAAGAAGTCTTGCTATACCACCAAAACGTACCCATCTGCAGTGCTCAGACTCTCGTGATCCAGATGAGAATGACATTCTAAACAGAAGCAACTATTACATAGAAAGAGTGACATAGACGAGGATGACAAAATGACAAGGAATATGCATAACAAAAGAAAGAACTACCCATCCAGAACCAGCAGCAAAGACAACAAAGTCATTCGAAGAGATGATCCAACACCACCATAATTTGTAGCCCCGCTTCAGCGACCAGTGATCTGGAGACACCAGTACTCCACCCTTTCGATGCAACACCCCAATTACCTATCAACCTGAAGGCTTGAACCACATCACTGCCTGTCATAATTGAGACATCCAAGGATCAAAGTTAATCTGGATGCCTTTGTCATTCTCACCTTCTTTTGCCTGTAGGCTGTATCGTTAACAATCAGGGGAGTTTGCTCCCGAACTCCTAGGGCTCACCGTGTAGACACAGTTTTCCATAGCAAACAGAGCCTCTCTGCCATCAAGGTCCTTGCGAACAGTGATCTCCTGGTTAATCGGATAATTGAGTCCGAGAAACAGAGAGTATGACCCAAGGATGTTTACCCGCCTCTAACTAAAAAATCCTAAAGGCCCCAACAAGCTGGTATCCTGCTCATAGACGTAACAGGTGATATGTCTCCAACGTATCTACTTTTCCAAACACATTTGCCCTTGTTTTGGACTCTAACTTGCACGATTTGAATGAAACTAACCCGGACTGACGCTATTTTCAACAGAACTGCCATGATGTTGTTTTATGTGTAGAAAAGAAAAGTTCTCGGAATGTCCTGAAAATCCACGGAGGCACTTTTCAGAATTAATAAGAATTTTTTGCAAAAGAATCAAGGCAAGGGGCCCACGGGCTGTCCACGAGACAGGGGGGCGCGCCCTCCTATCTCATGGCCCCCCCGGACCTCCTCCGAGCTCAACTCCAACTCCATATATACCGTCCCGGGGAGAGAAAAATCAAGGAGAAAGTTTCATCCCGTTTCACGACACGGAGCCGCCGCCAAGCCCTAATCTCTCTTGGGAGGGCTGATTTGGGAGTCCGTTCGGGGCTCCGGAGAGGGGGATTCATCGCCGTCGTCATCATCAACCATCCTCCATCACCAATTTCATGATGCTCACCGCCGTGCGTGAGTAATTCCATCATAGGCTTGCTGGACGATGATGGGTTGGATGAGATTTACCATGTAATCAAGTTAGTTTTGTTAGGGTTTGATCCCTAGTATCCACTATGTTCTGAGATTGATGTTGCTATGACTTTGCTATGCTTAATGCTTGTCACTAGGGCCCGAGTGCCATGATTTCAGATCTGAACCTATTATGTTTTCATGAATATATGTGTGTTCTTGATCCTATCTTGCAAGTCTATAGTCACCTATTATGTGTTATGATCCGACAACCCCGAAGTGACAATAATCGGGATACTTCTCGGTGATGACCATAGTTTGCAGAGTTCATGTATTCACTATGTGTTAATGCTTTGGTCCGGTTCTCTATTAAAAGGAGGCCTTAATATTCCTTAGTTTCCACTAGGACCCCGCTGCCACGGGAGGGTAGGACAAAAGATGTCATGCAAGTTCTTTTCCATAAGCACGTGTGACTATTTACGGAATACATGCCTACATTACATTGATGAATTGGAGCTAGTTCTATATCACCCTATGTTATAACTATTGCATGAGGAATTGCATCCAGCATAATTATCCATCACTGATCCATTGCCTACGAGCTTTTCACATATTGTTCTTCGCTTATTTACTTTTCCGTTGCTACTGTTACAACTACTACAAAAACCCAAAAACATTTACCTTTTCTGTTGCTACTGTTACCATTACTATCATACCACTCTTGCTACTAAATACTTTGCTGCAGATACTAAGTTATCTAGGTGTGGTTGAGTTGACAACTCAACTGCTAATACTCAAGAATATTCTTTGGCTCCCCTTGTGTCGAATCAATAAATTTGGGTTGTACTTCACCCTCGAAAGCTGTTGCGATCCCCTACACTTGTGGGTTATCAAGACTAATTTATGGCACCGTTGCCGGGGAGCATAGCTCTATTCTCTGAGTCACTTGGGATTTATATCTGTTGATCACTATGAAGAACTTGAAAGACGCTAAGACCAAGATTTTACCCTCAACTACGAGGGGAGGTAAGGAACTGCCATCTAGCTCTGCACTAGATTCTCCTTCCGTTATTAGTAGGCTTGCGACACCTAAACCTGCTACTCCTATGAATTCTGATATGTCGCATGTTATCGATGATGCCACTTCTGCTTTGCATGATACTTATGATGAAACTACTTCTGTGCGTGATACTACTTTGCCATTAGGTGAATTTCTTGATGAACAACTTGCTCGAGTTAGGGGGAATGAAAATATTGAAGAACCTATTATTGATGATAGTGATGATGAACGTTCCCCCAATGATTATGTATTACCTGTTGTTCCTAAGGGTTATGTTATGAACAAAGAAATGATCTTAAGAAATTATTAGCTAAATGGAAGCAGCAGTCTCTTAATGCTAGAATGAAACCCGATCCTACTTTTGCTACTTCACCTATTTGTGTTACTGATAAGGATTATGAATTCTCTGTTGATCCTGATATTATTACTTTAGTTGAATCTGATCCTTTTTATGGCCTTGAACCTAAAACTGTTGTGGCACATCTTACCAAGCTAAATGATATAGCCACCCTATTTACTCATGATGAGAAGTCTCGATATTTATATATCCTTAAGATATTTCTGTTCTCATTAAAGGGTGATGCTAAGACTTGGTATAATTCTCTTGCTCCTGGTTGTGTGCGTAGTCCCCAGGATATGATTTATTACTTCTCTGCTAAATATTTCCCTGCTCATAAGAAACAAGCTGCCTTGCGGGAAATATATAATTTTGTGCAAATCAAAGAAGAGAGTCTCCCACAAGCTTGGGGGAGGCTTCTCCGGTTGCTTTATGCTTTGCCTGATCATCATCTTAAGAAAAATGAAATACTTGATATCTTTTATAATGGACTAACCGATGCTTCCAAGGACCACTTGGATAGTTGTGCTGGTTGTGTTTTCAAGGAAAGAACAGTCGACGAAGCTGAAATACTATTGAATAATATGTTGACTAATGAAAATAATTGGACTCTTCCCGAGCCAGTTCCTGAAGTAATTCCTGAACCAATTGAGCCAACTCCTGAGCCTATTCCTAAACCCACTTTGAAGAAGAGAGGTGTTTTATTTCTCAGTCCTGAAGATATGCAAGAGGCAAAGAAATCAATGAAAGAAAAAGGTATTAAAGCTGAAGATGTTAAGAATTTACCTCCTATTGAAGAAATACATGGTCTGAATATACCGCCTGAAGAACCACATTGTCTTGATAACCCGACACAGGTAGTAAAGGTAAATTTTCTCTATAGATACGATAAAGTTGAAATACCCTCTACTAAATTTCATAGCCCATGCTTAGATGAATTTGATGACTTTATGGCTAGATAAGAAAGTTTCAATGCTTATGTTGGTAGAGAGTTAAAGAATAATGCTTTCGAAATAGGACGCGTAGGTGATAATCTGGCTAGAGTTAAAGATGAACTTCACCGCGTTAGCAAATATGCTTCTATGGTTGCTACTCAAGCTGAGCAAGTACTCAAAGCTCAAAACGATTTGCTTGATGAATTGAATAATAAAAATGACTTTGCTATTAGAGTGGCTACTAGAACTGGTAGAATGACCCAGGAACATTTGTATCCTGAAGGCCACCCTAAAAGAATTGAACAAGATTCTCAGAATAATAATCTAGATGTTCCTAGTTCTTCTAAGAAGAAGAAAAAGAAGAATGATAGGACTTTGCAAACTTCTAGTGAACCTAATGTAGAAACACCTGAGAATCCCAAAGATATTTCTATTTCTGATGCTGAAACACAATCAGGTGATGAACATGAACCTAGTAATAATGTTAATGATAATGTTCATGTTGATGCTCAACCTAGCAAAGATAATGATGTAGAGATTGAACCTGCTGTTGATCTTGATAACCCACAATCAAAGAATCAACATTATGATGAGGATTTTGAGCACTTTGCTGAAATGATTAGACCTATTTTCTTACGTATGCACTTAACTGATATGCTTAAAGTAAATCCTTATGCTAAATATATGAAGGATATCATCACAAATAAAAGAAAGATACCGGAAGCGGAAATTTCCACCATGCTTGCTAATTACACTTTTAAGGGTGGAATACCAAAGAAACTTGGAGATCCTGGTGTACCAACTATACCATGCTCCATTAAATAAAATTATGTTAGAACTGCTTTATGTGATCTTGGAGCCGGTGTTAGTGTTATGCCTCTCTATTTGTATCGTAGACTTGAATTGAATAAGTTGACACCTACTGAAATATCTTTGCAAATGGCTGATAAATCAACTGCTATACCTATCAGTATTTGTGAAGATGTGCCTGTTGTGGTTGCAAATGTCACTATTTTAATGGACTTTATTATTCTTGATATTCTCGAGGACGATAGTATGTCTATTATCCTTGGTAGACCTTTTCTTAATACTGCAACAAAGGCAATGTCACTTTTCATGTTAAGGGTAATGAGCATACGGTACACTTTCCGAGGAAACAATCTCAAGTTCATAGCATCAATTCTATTGAAAAAGTTCCAACTATCATTTTTGGAGGTTTTGAATTTCCTCTCCCTACTATCAAGAAAAAGTATGATATTCTTATTGTTGGGGATTTCCATATCCCATTGAGGTAACTTAGTGTTATTCGAAATTTCTCCGGTTCCGTGTTATTCAGAATGAGTTTGTTAACAAGACTTGATCAACCTTGTTAGTGGATTCATTTTGATGATCACGAGATGGATGAAACTAGAAGGCACAACCTTCTATACCCTGCTTTTACTTTCTGTTATTTAGAATAAATAAAGAAAAAAATAGTATTATCTGTCTGTTTTCTGATTTATCCGTGCAATAAAAAATAGTCCGAAAATAAAAGTGCTCCAAATGCCCTGCAAATTTAGTATGATTTTTTCTGGAATATTTGAGGATTTTAGGCACTGAAAACACTGCAGGAGGGCCAAGCACCAGGCCACGAGAGAGGAGGGCGACCCCCCTGTAGGGCGCGCCCCCTACCTCGTGGGCCCCTGGTGACTCCCCTCCACTTATGCCAGCACCCACACACTCCATGTTCTACCCAAAAAAATCCACATCCAACTCAAGCCCGAGTTCTAGCTTGTTTTGCTGCGATTTTCGATCTCTTAGCTCAAAGCTCCATTCGCAAAACTACTTTGGGAGATTGTTGCTTGGTATGTGACTCCTCCATTGGTCCAATTAGTTTTTGTTCTAGTGCTTTATTCATTGCAAATCCTTGCTGCCTTGGTGACCCTATTCTTGAGCTTGCATGTTAAATTTTTGAGGTCCCAAGCAATTCCAATGCATGATATAGGCTCTAGGCACTTGTAGGAGTAGTTGCTATCAATCTTGTTTAGTTTTATGCACTTTTATTTTGAAGTTACTAAAATTTTAGAAATTTTCAGAAAAAGAAATATGCTTAAGAGAATGTACCAAGGTGGCTCCTCGGCAAAGAAAGGGCCAAGGATTGCTATATGAGAGCAAGACATTAAATTGCCGAGGGATGCATATGTACGGGCTTGTGAGTGGCCATCCGATGATTTTATGGTCGAAGCAGGCTTCAAGGAGGAATTTGACGCGTATGTGTGTAATGCCGAGCTGGAGGACTTCTTACAAGATAAGTGTCATCAATATTTTCATTTGACTGATTCCTTTGTGCGGAGGTTGGAATATATTTCTTCGCGTCCTAGTGTTACGTTTGATATTTATGATACATCTTCTAACATGGATTTAGACGATTTCACAACTGCTTGCAAAATCCCTCAGTGGGGTAATATCAATGATCCTCGCAAATCTGAATTTAGAGATTTTCTTGCTAGTATTACTGTGGGAGAATCTAGGGACGTAGCACAAGCTACCATAGGGAGCATTCATTTTCCTGCTATACATTACTTTGCTCTCTTTATTGGTAAATGCATTAACAGTAAGGACGAAGTAAGTCACTTGTGTGCTCCTGATCTTTGTGTCCTCAAGAGTGTTGTGTCTGGTTACAGAGGTTATAACTTGGGGGCAATAGTTGCACGTAGGCTGCATAATAATAGTAAAAAGGGAAATTTCTTTGGAGGAATTCATGCAACCCGTGTGGCAAATTTTCTTAATATAGCTCCACGAGAGGGGGATATGATTATACCTCCTGTTTATTTAGATAAAGAAGCTATGTTTGATCATCAATTTCTTGAGAGGAATGAACAATTCCTCCATTATCAACTAATCTATGATAGACGCAACGTCGTCCCCGTCACTCTTCCTTCCCCCTACCTTTTTGATTATAAGGCAAGAGGAGGATATGTTATCACCAGGGAAGAAGCCGCTGAATATGAGAGGGGAATGGAGGCAGCTCGCCAACACGTTGTTGCCCAGGAGGCCATTGCCTCTGCATCTCAGTACAATCCCAGTTTCACTTATGGATATCAGCCAGGCGGTCCTTGGTATTAAACCAACTTAGGCCAAAAGCCTGAGCTTGGGGGAGTACGTATTTCTCACCGACTTTACATTCATGTTCACACACTAGTCGGCGGTGCTCATACTCTTTAATTGTATTATCAATGTTAGTTTAAATCTCCTTTTCTAGTTTTCTTCTTGTGTGTTTGATAAACCTTAAGAAAAACCAAAAAATTAGTTAGTTTAATTTCCTTGCTTGTAGTAGAAATTAAAATGAAAACCCAAAAAGATTTCTCGTTCTTCTTTTACTTGTTGGGAGCTTTCCCGTGTAAACAATTTTATTTTCTTCTCTTTCTCCTGGGGGTCGAGAAGACCATATTGAAAATGCTTAGTGGCTCTCATATGCATGATTGATTATTTATATTTAGAGCCCATACTACTTGTCTTCTCTCTTGAGTTGAATGCTTGCATATTCCAGCTTAGTCCAATGCACGTACACTCTTATTATTATACACTTCGTTCGGTCGTGCGAGTGAAAGGCAATAATGACGATATATGATGGACTTATTGGGATGAGAAAAGCTGGTATGAACTCGACCTCTCTTGTTTTTGTAAATATGATGATTCATCATTCCTGAGTCAGCTATTATGAAGTAAACATATTTGCAATGACATTTAGAGATTATAGTTGCTTGTGCCATGCTTGATTAGCTATGAGTCATAATGGTTTACCTTGCGTGCCAACATGCTATTAGAATGATTATGACGTGATATGATGGGATGGTATCCTCCTTTGAATGAATTGAGTGACTCGACTTGGCACATGTTCACGCATGTAGTTGAATCAAATCAACATAGCCTTCATGATATTTATTTTCATGGTGGATTATATCCTACTCATGCTTGTATCCCGTATGAATTAATTTAATGCATGCTTATGACTGTTGTCGCTCTCTCAGTTGGTCGCTTCCCAGTCTTTTGCTAGCCTTCACCTGTACTAAGCGGGAATATTGCTTGTGCATCCAAACTCCTTAAACCCCAAAGTTGTTCCATATGAGTCCACTATACCTTCCTATATGCGGTATCTACCTGCTGTTCCAAGTAAATTTGTATGTGCCAAACTCCAAATCTTCAAATGAAATTCTGTTTTGCATGCTCGAGCAGCTCATGTTACAACTAGTGCTGCCTATATCTTCCATGCTGGGTGTGTTATTCTTAGAGGAGTGGACTCCGCTCCTCATTCACGAGAAAGGGCCGGTAACCAGGATGCCCAGTCCCATGATCCAAAAAGATCAAAGCAAATCAAAATAATTAAACGAAACTCCCCCAGGGCTATTGTATGTTGGAGGCACTCGTTGTTTCGAGCAAGCCATGGATTGATGCTTGTTGGTGGTTGGGGGAGTATAAACCTATACCATTCTGTTTGGGAACTGCCTATAATGCATGTAGTATGGAATATACATCCATCTCATAGGTGTTGTGTTGACAGCGAAAGTATGCCGCTCAAAATGTTATTCAATCTCTATTTTGAAATCGAGCTCTGGCACCTCTACAAATCGCTGCTTCCCTCTACGAAGGGCCTATCTATTTATTTTTATGTTGAGTCATCATCCTTCTTATTAAAAGCACCGGCTGGAGAGCACACTTTCATTTGCATTCATTATTACTGGTTTATATGGGGTATGACTTGACTGGATCTCTTTTTACCATGAATTACAATGTTTAGTCAGTCCTTGATCTTTAAAGGTGCTCTGCATTTATGTTTTGCAGTCCCAGAAAGGGCTAGCGAGATACCATTTTGTTATATCATGTTATAATTATTTTGAGAAACTGTTGTCATCTGAGTTTTATTATTATGACTCGCTAGCTGATTATGCTATTGATATGAGTAATTGTGAGACCTATGTGTTATTGTGAGTATGGTTAGTTCATAATATTTGCTGAAACTTAAATGCTGGCTTTTCATGTTTACAACAACAAGAGCAAACAGAGTTTGTAAAAGTTTTTCTTTATCACTTTCAGTTTGTCAACTGAATTGCTTGAGGACAAGCAAAGGTTTAAGCTTGGGGAGTTGATACGTCTCCAACGTGTCTACTTTTCCAAACACTTTTGCCCTTGTTTTCGACTCTAACTTGCATGATTTGAATGAAACTAACCCGGACTGACGTTGTTTTCAGCAGAACTACTATGATGTTGTTTTATGTGTAGAAAAGAAAAGTTCTCGGAATGTCCTGAAAATCCACGGAGGCACTTTTCAGAATTAATAAGAATTTTTGGCGAAAGAATCAAGGCCAGGGGGCCCACGGGCTGTCCACGAGACAGGGGGCGCCCCCCCTAGGGGCGCGCCCTCCTATCTCCTGGGCCCCCCGGACCTCCTCCGACCTCAACTCCAACTCCATATATACCGTCTCGTGGAGAAAAAATCAAGGAGAAAGTTTCATCGCGTTTCACGACACGGAGCCGCCGCCAAGCCCTAATCTCTCTTGGGAGGGCTGATTTGGGAGTCCGTTCGGGGCTCCGGAGAGGGGGATTCATCGCCGTCGTCATCATCAACCATCCTCCATCACCAATTTCATGATGCTCACCGCCGTGCGTGAGTAATTCCATCATAGGCTTGCTGGACGGTGATGGGTTGGATGAGATTTACCATGTAATCAAGTTAGTTTTGTTAGGGTTTGATCTCTAGTATCCACTATGTTCTGAGATTGATGTTGCTATGACTTTGCTATGCTTAATGCTTGTCACTAGGGTCCGAGTGCCATGATTTCAGATCTGAACCTATTATGTTTTCATGAATATATGTGTGTTCTTGATCCTATCTTGCAAGTCTATAGTCACCTATTATGTGTTATGATCCGACAACCCCGAAGTGACAATAATCGGGATACTTCTTGGTGATGACCGTAGTTTGAGGAGTTCATGTATTCACTATGTGTTAATGCTTTGGTCCGGTTCTCTATTAAAAGGAGGCCTTAATATCCCTTAGTTTCCACTAGGACCCCGCTGCCACGGGAGGGTAGGACAAAAGATGTCATGCAAGTTCTTTTCCATAAGCACGTGTGACTATTTACGGAACACATGCCTACATTACATTGATGAATTGGAGCTAGTTCTATATCACCCTATGTTATAACTATTGCATAAGGAATTGCATCCGGCATAATTATCCATCACTGATCCATTGCCTACGAGCTTTTCACATATTGTTCTTCGCTTATTTACTTTTCCGTTGCTACTGTTATAACTACTACAAAAACCCAAAAACATTTACCTTTTCTGTTGCTACTGTTACCATTACTATCATACCACTCTTGCTACTAAATACTTTGCTGCAGATACTAAGTTATCCAGGTGTGGTTGAATTGACAACTCAGCTGCTAATACTCAAGAATATTCTTTGGCTCCCCTTGTGTTGAATCAATAAATTTGGGTTCTACTTCACCCTCGAAAGCTGTTGCGATCCCCTACACTTGTGGGTTATCAACAACCACTGTCCACATGCTCACGTATTACACGGTGCTTGTATACAGTGGGGTTTTTGCAATATAACTTTTCCGGCTCATATGTCCGAATGATCATCAGTCTTTTGCCGTCGTCTGATCGAGCGAGGAACCGGTTGTGCTTCCCTGTTTTTGGCAAAGGTGGTGTAATTACAAAGGGCAGTAACTGTAGGGACACTGCATCATATCAAAAAGGACATGCGTTGTTAATGTAAGATCAGCATTGTTCAGAATATGAGTAGGATAATGCAAGAAACAGCATTGATATGTCCCTGTTGGAACTGGGAGGAAAATACAGGGAAATGTATACTGGGTTTGAAAATATAGAAGTGCCATGCATGGTTATACTCATGTTATCTCGCAATCGATTCTTCACACGAAACTACCATGTCATGCATGTTATGTAATCATGTTCTGTCCTCACAAACAAATTCTACAAGGTAACTAACAGAACATGCATTGTTATATACTCGTGTTTTGTGGGCAAATTTTTTGTGAGGATATTATTCTAGCCATTGATTGCTGAAGGGCGAATATAGGTATGTACACATAGTAAGCATTGCAGGATTTCACTACTTCCAAATATAGAGTTCTCCATATGCACATTTACTTCCCTAATGTATGGTTAGATGAAACCAACAGTGTGGTGCATGTTTCTACATCATGAAAATGAGGAAACTAACATGGCCATTGATACACACTCATATTTAGTAGTAGTATATAGATTACTGTAAAATAAGGATAGTATCCATATATTCCTAACCGTTTGATTATTCAGGGTACAAATTGGCTGTAATAACATGGTCAGAATCGCATGAATTAACTCATTCCAAATATAGCTGATTTACGGCGTCTCTAATATATTGCCATAGTTCTACTCAAATTATGCTCAAACAGGGATATGCCAATCATCACAAAAAGTTCAAACAGTGTCATGGCGTCATCATTAACATGAGACGGAAACAACTTACACGCTCCATCCCAGCAATACGTGGTGCCATCTGCTTTGTCGATCGCGTAGATGATGCCATTGTGTTCAATAGCATCACAGAAGTGTGTATCAGCTTTGACGATGATCCACTGCGAGCTGAGTTGTCTCTAGCTAAAAAAGGTACCGGCATAAAGATAGGCGAGTCCACGGTCGAAG
Organism: Triticum aestivum; assembly: GCF_018294505.1. Taxonomy (NCBI): domain Eukaryota; kingdom Viridiplantae; phylum Streptophyta; class Magnoliopsida; order Poales; family Poaceae; genus Triticum; species Triticum aestivum. Next base: position 370,826,912 of record NC_057795.1, on the reverse strand, counting down.
AAGGCAATTAGCTTGAAGTCTGCGTAATTCGCATGTCGTGTGGGTACTTGGCAGATTACAATCTTCTGCAAAACAAGATCCGTCCAACTGACGTAGTAATCTAGATGACTTTGACCGCGATGGTAATACTCTATATAATCCAACGGAGGAAGGATAATCTCATGGGAGGTTTGGAAGTTCACGAGCACCAACTTTTTATCGTATTCTCTGAAGGCGGCCATCCAGTGGGAGTTCATGCCGACCCAGTACATACCTGCCAAGAAGTTTCGGGCGATGGTGATCGGATCGATGTCGAGGGAAATGATGTATGGCGACACACTACATACCTGCAAAGAAGTTTTGGCTAATGGAGATCGGATTGAAGTCGAGGGGCATCATGCACGCCTCCGTATCATGGTGAGACGACCTCGCAAGACCAAATAGTAGCAATTAGGGTGTCTTGAAAAGCTTAGTCCTCGCTTCGATGATGGCCGTGTGCATGACCCTCGAGCATGAAACCAGCCGCATGTCGGTCAACATATCCATACACGAACAACAGAGGTCGAGGATGTCACTGGGAAGATTGCTCCAATCGCGACTCATATGGATGTTGCGCGGTTCGCGTTCGGCCATGGTGGAGTTTGGAAGGGGGCTTGATTTACGGGGGAGAAGGATGTCGGTGCTGGAGCGGCTAGCGAGGGAATAGTGGTACTGGGGGAGGCGAGTGAGGCGACGGTACACGGGGGCACAGTGCCATGGAGACGGAGACGGAGACAGAGAAGGAGATGGAGATGGAGTGGTGCTATGGGAGCGGAGAGGGAGACGAGGCGAGGTGCCAATGTGCTGTACAATGGTGGTGACAGACTGCACAATGCACAGGGTGAGGCTGACTTTGGTAACCCGAACACGCCGCCTCAATTGGACTAGTGTCAGGCACAGGGTGTTGTCACTTCACTGTGAGGACCGGATGAATAGTATTTTGACCATCAAGTGTACCACAGTTGTACTACTACTACGACTACTAGTAGGAACATGAGTACTCCAGTATTGTATAGCGGAAATAGGTCTCCCGTGCTAGCATGCCTGTTCACTTCATCATTCAGGTATCATCCATATTGCGAGCAGAACCAAATTCTCGTGCATGCCCAATCAACGCCCTGCCGCGATGCATGCAGTGGTCATTCTGGTGCATCAAGGACGGCATGTAGATCATTCCACACTTGAGAAGAGGAAAAATGGAAAGGTAGAACGTGGCAGCAGAGGAAGAGAACGCTGGCTAACGAGGCTGGGAGGAGATCGAGCAGGAAGTTAATGCTCCACACCTAAAGGTTTTGGGAAAACCTGATTTTCATAAGGTGACTTATACTCACCTAAACGGAGGGAGTATTCCTTAACCAAAGAATGTTGTGTCTCCCACTCACGCGCTCAAAAAAAAGCTACGACAATTTTTTTTATCTGTTTGCATAGGTCCCACCTATCAGGAATGATGGGCACGTACACGAACATGTACGACTCCTCAGTCTACCCGCATAGCCTTTTCATTTAGTCTACCTAGCTGTCTAATCAACTGCCTACACGCCACTTCTCCCATTTACTTGTCCATCAGGAACCGATTCGCCTCGGCTTCTTCACCTCCCCTTCGTCTTCATTTGCATCCAAACCCCACTGCGTTCACATTGTTTTAACCTCTTTAAATAATCATCTACTACTTCAGTTAGACTAGCCATCTAATCCTAATTCTCCAAACTATAGCCCTCCGTTCCAGCGGTTCCAAATGGCGAAAGAGATCGAGATGCAGGTTTTAAGCGTCCAACATGTCCTCGTCGAAGGCTCGATGCGCATAGTTGCCACCGTCACCGTCAACCCAAGGGTTGTTCGGCAGTGGATCAACAATGTATCCAACTCCCTCGAAAAGGTAGAGACAAGTGTCATCGGTCTTGACGCAGAGTACACAGAGCGTGCCCCTGGGAAGATCCAGCGCACCGCCGTCCATCAGCTGTGCCTCGAAGATGAAGGTTTGGTGTACCACATCATACACTCGCCCTCCACACCAGGTGAGCTTCACGATTTCTTGTCTTGGGAGGACATATACTTCTGTGGGGCAGCCATCAAAGAGGAAAAACAGAAGCTAGAGCCATACAACCTTGATTTGAAAAGCATCACTGACCTACAAACCAGAACCAAATTCCTGTAGAAGATTGTGCTAAACAGACACCATCCGTATTCGACGTAGCAAATTTTGTGCTCGGTACAAATCTTTAGAAGGGTGACGAGACGGTGGCATTAAGGTCGTCTGGATGGGAGAATTATCCCTTGACGTACGAGCAGATAAAATATGCTACCCTCGGTGCCCGTGTGAGTTTCGAGATAGCTGCAAGGTCCAAATAGGTTTTTGCGAAGCCGTCTCCCATAGAGAATGAGAAGAAGAAGAAGAAGAAGAAGAAGAAGAAGAAGAAGAAGAAGAAGAAGAAGAAGAAGAAGAAGAAGAAGAAGAAGAAGAAGAAGAAGAAGAAAACACTACACCAGCAGGAGGGCATTATGGATGGATGAACTATTTCCTCTCTTGTAAAAAAAATTATTCCCTCTCGGTGTATATTGATATAGATGGACTATTTCGATGGTGTGCATGTCTTTGGAACAAAGTAGTAGCGTGGGTCCGCTTGACTATAAGGAACTATTTATCCGCATACATAGCTTTCTCTGCTACTCCTTCCAGTGATCGTTATGCTGTGCATGTGTCCGTAGACATGACAGCTTGTCCATGGAAGTTCAACTATGGCGACCATCACGTTTCATCTCGCGATTCCCCCGACGTGCGCCTCACCCCTCTCGGCCGCACCGCCCCTCTGCCTTTGTGTGCATGACATGTGGGCCACCTAAAATGCGGCGAGCATCAAGTTTCTACCACAGCCACCCGCAATTCCCACGACACCGCTCGAACCCATGAAACCACACGTCCCCCGACATGCGGCTCACCCCTCTTGGCCCCACTGCCCCTCTGCCTTCGGGAGCATTACATGTGGACCAGTCACCTATCGGGTCCACATGTTATTGACTCAAAGGTAGGTGTAGTAAGGCGCTGAAGCTCAGTCCCGACTGCCCTGAGAGGGAAATGTAACTCCTGCGCCAGGGCTTGTGGTGCTCCCACAACACGAACTCGTGCCAAACTCGAGATTTGTTTCTTTACTATACATGCACGCAATGATTTAATGGACATTGTAATCTCAACATGTGATGGGGAGCTCTAAATTTGAATTTGAAACTTATAAAACAAAAAGATTCAAAACAAATAAACTGGGAGAGAGGGAGTATATCGTAGGATGTGTCCCATACAAAATAAGTCCCCTGGTTTGTCACCGTGAAGATGCGGTTAGAAAGGAGCACAGCGTCTTCCTACTCGTACGGCAACAAATCGGCTGCAGACAGCATGGTCCGCCTTTGACCGCCATGTGCAAGGTTTGTGCTATCTTTTATTCAATCTCACCGTGGTTCCATCGTACCAATTCATGTGGTGGCTTGTTGCATGGCTGATCCCAATGTTGGACAAAGGTTCTACGGGAACGGTGTCATCGTTGTAAATGTTGTGCAAATTGATGTTGGTACCCTACCGTACATATGCAAGCCAATCTCCACTCGCACCGAGCCTAGCCTATGAAACAGTGGACAGGGGGAGAATTACGAAATGGACACGGAAGTAGTCTTTAGAATGCATTTACTACGTGATCAAACTCATCTTACCTACTCATCGGAGGAAATCCAAGTGCCCCTCAACGTCGGCATGTCAAGGGGCGTCAACTTGCAACTACGGCCACGCCGCGCTGGAGAGACCCCCAAGGAAACATCCTCGTGCGTTCCACGGAACATCAAGATGCATTTGTATGAGTAGTTTATCTTGTGAGAGAAAAGGATGAACGAGGGAAGGCCTCTAGAGATAGAAATGGACACTACTACTACCAATGTGCTGGCCCGTGCGTTGCAATGGATACAAACTAGTAGAATAATACTTGTTCACATGCTTGAAATATAAACACTCTAGTTTTGATATACATGTGTCAGCAGACACGACAGCTTGTCCATGGAAGTTGAACCACGGCGACCATCACGTTTCTTGTTTCTACCACTGCCACACCCACACGCGATTCCCACGACGCTGCTCCAACCCACGGCACGATGTCCCCCGACGTGGACATGGATCCTATGACGTGGTTAGCACTGCCTTGCCCTGCCTTTCCTTCGCTGACAGGTGGGACCCATGCTTATGGGTCCCACATGTCAGTGACAGAATGATAGGATTGTTCGTGCCCCTCATCCCTCTCAGCCCCACCGCTCCTCTGCCTTTGTGTGCATGACATGCGGGCCAACTGAACTGCGGTGACCATCAACTTTCTACCACAGACACACCCGATTGGACGCGATTTGCCTGCTCCGCTGCTATGCTCCGATCCGTACTCCCACACCATCGAATTTTCATCCAGCGGCTGTGACACATTTTCATCCGTACTCCGGCCGGTTCATCTCGAACGAGTGAGTCACGAACCATGCCACCACCATGAGAATGACATGTGGGCCAGCCGCATTTAAGGTCCGCATGTCATTGACTCATAAGCCGGGCACTAAGCCACTGAAGTTCGGTCCCGTGGGCCCCGAGAGGGAAATGTAACTCTTGTGGCAGGCCTTATGGTGCTCCCGCAGTACGAGCTCGTGCCAAAACTGGAATTTGTTTCTTACTACTACCAATTAGTACTAGTAAGGTACACGTGCATTGCACGCATGAGATTCTGGTGGTTTGTGCATTATGCTTCTACATGTGGAGTTTTCTGGATTGTAACATGTGGCAAAATCTGGTGGAATGTAAGGTTAGGCAAGTTTGATTAACTTAGGTGAGTGTTTGGTTCAAGCCACACCTTAGGCAAGCCACACTAAGGCCCCACATGACATACACACAAAAAAGTGGCAAGATTCCCTTAGGCTTGCCAACTTGTGGCTCTCATTTTGAAGAACTAATAACTTTGCCTAAGCTTAGTTGTGGCAAAGTTAGTCATGAATTAAGTTCAACCATGGAGTCTTCTAGATTATACATGTGGTCGGAGTAATGGGCCACGGGTAGGCCAACCCGAGCCCCAGGACATTTCAAGACATCGGGGCAGGCCGTGCCCCTCAGGCCGAGTCCCGAGGCCGACTCCAAGATATGCCGAGTCCCAGGCGGCGGCTCCCAGATAAGCCGACTCCCAGGCGGCGACTTCGAGGAAAGCCGACTACGGAGGGTCGGCCCAAGACTCCTCCCTTATCCCGAAGTACGATGCAGGGTACGGTTGCAGCATGGCCGTTTCCCCCTGCCTACGAAGGGCCGGCATGGCTACAGTAGGCCATACCGCTGGAAGATCTCTGGTGGGATACGGCACTGTTGCCATGCCTGCCCTGACCTCAGCCGCAGTATGTAGTGCACTGTGCCCACGACGCCGGCCTGTACGACCCGAAGGCGGCAGGACCGCCTGTCAGTGGGGGGGCCGAAGCCGGCCTGGGCAACCCGAAGACGGGCCCGTGGGAGTCGGCCTCCCTGGAGTCGGCCGACTCCTCCCGGGCCCCACAAGCCATTAATCAGATAAGATGGGGAATGGCGACAGTGATCGCCCGATAGACGGCGGCACTATTGCCACGACCCGATGACCGAGCCTGCGTCATCAGGAGTGCCGCTACAGTATCAAGCCTATCCACGGGACCCGCCAGTCGGCGGGCCCCAGAAGCCGGCGGGAAGGACGGCGGCCTAAGAGACAGACGGCTATGACCCGCGCCCAGCCGGGTTACTATTGTACCCCCGGGGGGTAGGCCTATATAAACCCCCCGGGGCACCCATGCAAAGGGTTCGACCGTAGAGAGGAAGATAGACCAGATAGCCCAGGGAGAGAGCTAGCCTTGCCCTCTTCTACCTCCAGAAACAGCTCCGGGAGCACCATTGTAGTTACCTTGCTTTAGTGATCATGCGGAGACCCCGCAGAGCAGCAGTAGGGGTGTTATCTCCTGGGAGAGCCCTGAAGCTGGGTAAGTTCCGCCGGCGTGCATGTCTTCGCCTCATCCCACTTCCAGGCACCGACAACGTTCTACTCGCTCCCACCATGATAAGCCATCCTTTGGCATATGTCGTATCCAACCGCCGACATTTGGCGCCCACCGTGGGGCGAGGTGCACCGTCGTCCGGAGATCTGCTCTGGACGGGAACCCTCTTCCTCCCCGGCGAGCACAGCTAGCCCGGCACGCCGGACGGCGTCTGTGCTGACGTGCTGTGCGGCGCTGAGATCGCCTGTGCCGCCAGCTGCCTCGCCGATCTTATCGGCGAGGTTTGCCTCTCCGACGAGCCTGCGCCCGACGCAGGCACGGGTGGCCCCGAGGGCCCCCTCGTGGGCCTCCTCGACCAACTCCACGTCGCCGGCGAGCCTGCCGCGGACCTGGAGTCCATAGGATCCACTGACCCGATGATGGTCGACTCCGACACCGCGTCGCTTGACGCGTTCCCCACCAATGTGGTGGTCTACGACGAGCCGCTCTCGTACGCGGGGAGCGGCGGAAGCGCCGTCATTGAGGTCCTCGTCCTCAAGCACGGCGAGCGCTCCGGCGAAGGAGCGCATGACCCGTTTGACGCGGCCCTGCGAGACCTTGCAGCACCGATTCCGGAAGACACCGACGCCGGGACGCTGGAGGCGCTCCGCCTTCAGCTCATCGAGGGCGCGAAGAAACTGGCAAGCATGAGGCGCTTGTCAGAAGCTTACCAACGAGAGATGGATCGCGTCGTAGGCGGCTCGCTGGCTCCAACCGGGCCTAGCCGCCTAGGCGCGGTCCGACAGTGCGGCGTGGCAATCGCCAACCTCTTCGGGGCGGATCGCCCTGTGTATGCCACGCCCGCAGAAAATATCCGTGCTGCCTAGGCGGCAGCAGACGAGCTTGACAACTTCGAAGGCGAAGAGCGCCGCATAATGATGGAGCGAGTTCAGTAGCTCCTTGACGCGACTGCCGCGCAGAATAACGTCGGCTGCCGCGCTGAGGCACCGCAGCACCAAAACGACGACCCACCGCCTCGCCGAGACCAAGGTGCGACGTCCCGAATGCCGACTGGCGGGGCCCATGGGAAGAAGGACAAGGAGCCGGCTGCCAGCCGCAGTCGGACTCACATCACCATCGAGCGCGACCAAGACGGCCGCCCCAGACCGGTGGAACGGCGGGACGACTACTTACCTCCCCCTCCTCGCAGAGAAAGACGAGTCTCCCCGCCGCCCGTGGAACATCCGACTCTCAGCGACTGCCTTGGCCGCCGAGAGGGAGTCGGAGAGAATGACGCCCGCCACCGGATCGACCGACTCCACCGATCCCTGGCGCTGGAAGAAGAAGACGAGTTGGGTCCCCTCTGCTTTGGACCCCGCATCCGGGACGAGCCCTTTCCCAAAGGGTTCACGCTCCCCCGAGACACGCCCAAATATACCGGCACCGTGAAGCCGGAAGATTGGCTAATCGACTACTCCACAGCCGTCAACATAGCGAACGGCAACAAGCGTGTTGCCGTAAGATACGTCCCGCTCATGCTCCAGGGCTCGGCCCGGACGTGGTTAAACAGTCTAAAGCCTCGCAGCATCAATAGCTGGGTCGACTTCACCGAGGCTTTCGTCTGCAACTTCACGAGCACGTACAAGCGACCTCCCAAGCCACGCCAGCTCTCCCTGTGCATGCAAGGCCCTGACGAGTCTACTCGCGACTACCTCACGCGATGGGGCAAACTTCGGAACTCCTGCGAGGGCGTGCACAAGGTGTAGGCCATCGAGTACTTCACTGCCGGGTGCAGAGAAGGCACCCTCCTCAAGCACAAGCTCCTCTGCGACGAGCCGGAGACCCTCGACGAGCTACTGATCATAGCGGACAAGTACGCCACGGCCGACTCCTCCATGAAGGTGGAGATTCGGGTCAGCACAACTGGTAAAGTCGCCCCTCAGGCTCCAAGAACTCCGGCTGGAGACACCAGTGGGCGGCAGCAGCAGAATGACCAGAAGCGCAAAGCCCCGCAGCCGATTTCCAACAGTCGGCAAGTGGCAACGGCAGAGGACCAACAGCTGGAGGGACCGCCTTCGACGAAGCGGCAGAAGGGCGGCAAGTCCAACTGGCTGCCGGCTTTCTCCTACGAGCAGACTCTAGATGGTCCCTGCAAGTTTCACAGCGGTGCAAAGCCGTCAAACCACACCACCAGGAAATGCCACTGGCTGACCCGAATCGCCAAGGGGGACGGCCTGCTCCCTCCCGCTCCTGCTGGGCCGCCTCCTCCACCACGGCCCCAGCAGCCGCCTGTCAGGCCAGTCGGCGCGATACAAGACGAGTTCCCAGAGAAGCACGGAGCCTATGTGGTGTTCACCAGTGTAGCGGATGACCGGCGCAGCAGGCGCCAATAGCAGCAAGAAGTAAACGCGGTCGCATCAAGCACTCCGGAGTTCATGCATTGGTCCGAAAGGCCTATCAGTTGGAGCAGAGATGATCATCCAGAGGTGATGCCGAGTCCGGGCTCCTACGCCTTGGTCTTAGGCGCCATGCTCGCCACAGATAGGCGGGCCGCTTGCTTCTCGCGAGTACTGATAGACGGAGGCAGCAGTATCAACATCCTGTACAAGGATACAATGGAGAAATTAGGAATCAAGCGAAGACAGCTTCAGAGCAGCCAGACTGAGTTCCACGGAATCGTCCCTGGCCTTTCCTGCTCACCAATCGGCAAGATCCTGGTAGATGTCCTCTTCGGAGACAAAGATCATTTCCGCCGAGAGCCAATTTGGTTTGAGGTGGTGGACCTTGAGAGCTTATATCATGCACTGCTTGGCCGACCCGCCTTGGCCAAGTTCATGGCGGTCCCCCACTACGCCTACCTCAAGATGAAGATGCCGAGTTCCAAGGGAATCCTAACCGTGTCCGGCGACTACAGGAAGTCGTCCGCTTGCGCGGCCGAAAGTAGTCGGCTGGCCGAGTCCTTGGTGATCGCAGCTGAGAAATGACTCCTTGATCGGGTTGTGGCGATGGCCGGCAAGCAGCCCGAGTTATCGCTTGACCCCAAGGAGTCGGAAGCAGAAGGATCATTCAAGCCGGCCAGAGAAACAAAGAAGATACCATTGGACCCGGAGCACCTGGAGAGGTACGCTGTCATGGGCACAGGCCTTGACAGCAAATAGGAAGGCGAGCTCGTCGATTTCCTCCGTGAGAATCGCGACATCTTCGCATGGTCCCCCAAGGACATGCCTGGTGTCCCGATGGAATTCGCCGAGCACAAATTACACGTCCGATCTGATGTGAAGCCCGTCAGGCAGCCCTTGTGCCGCTTGTCAGAAGAGAAAAGAAGAGTTGTTGGAGAAGAAATAGCCCGGCTCCTTGCAGCCGGCTTCATCATGGAAGTATTTTTTCCAGAGTGGCTGGCAAACCCAGTACTGGTGCTGAAGAAGAACAAGCAGTGGCGGATGTGCATTCATTACACGCGCCTCAACAAAGCCTGCCCCAAGGACCCATTTGCTTTGCCAAGAATTGATCAGGTGATAAACTCCACAGCCGGATGCGAGCTGTTGAGTTTCCTAGATGCATATTCAGGATATCATCAGATCAAGCTGAACCCGGCAGACAGACTGAAGACCGCCTTCATCACACCATTTGGAGCCTTCTGCTACCTGACCATGACATTCGGCTTGAGAAACGCCGACGCCACCTTTCAGCATTGCATGCAGAAGTGCCTCCTAAAGCAACTCGGCAGAAATACCCACGTCTATGTGGATGATGTAGTGGTGAAGACGGAGAAGCGTGGAACCTTGCTGGAGGACCTCAAGGAAACATTTGAGAATCTGCGCCGATTCCAGATCAAGCTCAACCCGGAGAAGTGCGTTTTCGGAGTGCCAGCCGGCCAGCTCCTCGGTTTCCTGGTCTCCGAACGCGGCATAGAGTGCAACCCAGTAAAGATCAAGGCCATCGAGAGGATGGAGGCACCCAGACGACTGTTAGATGTGTAGAAGTTCACCGGCTGTTTGGCATCCATCAGCCGATTCATCAGTCGACTGGGCGAGAAGGCTCTCCCCTTGTATCAGCTCATGAAGAAGATGACCTTCTTTGAGTGGACTCCCAAGGCGGACGAGGCTTTTCTCCAGCTAAAGAAGATGTTGACTACTCCCCCTGTGCTGGCGGCTCCGACTCCCAAAGAGCCCATGCTCCTATACATTGCCGCCACCAACCGAGTAGTCAACACGGTCATTGTAGTCGAGCGCAAGGAGGAAGGCAAGGCGCTACCCGTCCAGAGACCAGTATATTACTTGAGCGAGGTGCTGTCGACCTCCAAGCAGAACTACCCCCATTACCAGAAGATGTGCTACGGCGTGCATTTTGCCGCCAAGAAATTGAAGCCTTACTTCCAAGAGCATCCAATCACTGTGGTCTGCACAGCTCCACTGGCCGAGATCATCAGAAGCCTAGATGCTTCCGGCCGGGTGGCCAAATGGGCCATCGACCTGGCTCCCTACACCATCTACTACGAGCCCGCACCACCATCAAGTCACAAGCACTGGCCGACTTCCTCGTCGACTGGGCCGAGACCCAGTATCTACCGCCAGCGCCCGACTCCACCCATTGTCGGATGCACTTCGACGGCTCCAAGATGCGCACCGGCCTGGGAGCTGGCGTCGTCCTCACTTCCCCCAAGGGAGACAAGCTCAGATATGCGCTACAAATCCACTTCGCCGCCTCCAACAACGTGGCCGAGTACGAGGCGCTCATCCACGGGCTCCGGCTTGCCAAAGAACTCAGCATTCGCCGGATCCTGTGTTATCGTGACTCTGACTTGGTGGTCCAGCAATCATCTGGCGATTGGGACGCCAAGGACGCAAATATGGCGAGCTACCGTTTCCTCATCCAGCAACTCAGCGGATACTTCGAGGGGTGCGAGTTCCTCCACGTGCCAAGGAACGACAACGACCAAGCAGACGCCTTGGCACGAATCGGCTCCACCCGCCAGGCAATACCATCTGGTGTCGCCCTCCGGCGCCTCCTCAAGCCTTCTATCAAGCCGTCACCAGAATCGGATTCAATCTATGTGCCGGCTCCACCTGAGGAGGACGGATCCAGCTCCAAGAAACATACAGTCGAAGCCAGCCCAGGGACTTCAGAACCCGGCCCGGGGACTGCAGTAGCAAGATCGAAGACCCCAGAGCTCGGCCCGGGGACTGCTCCAGTCGGCCCCGGGACTTTGTCAAATCAGCAAGCGGCTGCGGACTCCAACCCGCCGCCTCCCAGCCCGGCCGCCCTTATCCATGTCGTGCTAGTGGCAGTTGAAGAAATAGCAGCAGCACCTTCATGGGCCCAGCCCATCCTCAGATTCTTAGTAAACAGAGAGCTGCCAACTGACGAAATCCTGGCTCGGCAAGTGCAATGCCGAGCACCAGCCTACACCATAGTCAACAGAGAGCTGGTCAGGCGCAGCGTTACCGGCGTCTTCCAACGCTGCGTCGAAGCAGAACAAGGTCAGGCAATCCTTAGAGACATCCACGAAGGCGAGTGCGGTCACCACGCGGCCTCAAGGGCACTCGTCGCCAAAGCCTTCCGGCACAGTTTTTTCTGGCCAACCGCTCTAGAAGAGGCCAAAGAGTTAGTCCAAAAGTGCAAGGGGTGCCAGGTTTTTCGTTCCAAGCCGCTTCAGCCGGCTTCCGCACTCAAGACTATCCCCATCGCCTGGCCCTTTGCAGTTTGGGGCCTGGACATGGTGGGACCATTCAAAACGGCATGAGGTGGCTTGACTCACCTACTTGTCGCGGTGGACAAGTTCACCAAGTGGGTGGAGGTGAAGCCCATCAAAAAATTGAATGGTCCGACTGCAGTGACCTCCATCGCTGACATCACAACTCGGTACGGCATCCCACATAGCATCATCACCGACAATGGCACGAATTTTGCCAAAGGCGCCTTGGCCCGTTTCTGCGCGACACAGGGCATCCGACTGGACTTAGCATCCGTTGCCCACCCGCAGTCAAACGGCCAGGTGGAGCGAGCAAATGGCCTCATCCTATCCAGCATCAAGCCTCTACTAGTCACACCGCTGGAGCGATCGGCCGGCTGTTGGCTCGAGGAGCTGCCAGCCGTCCTTTGGAGTCTGCGCACGACTCCAAACAAGTCAATCGGCTTCACACCATTCTTCCTCGTCTATGGCGCCGAAGCCGTCATCCCAACGGACATAGAGTTCGACTCCCGCCAAGTCACCATGTACACCGAGGAAGAAGCAGAGGAAGCACGTCAAGACGGCGTCAATCTGCTGGAAGAGGGCCGGCTGTTGGCACTCAGCCGGTCCAGCATCTACCAGCAGAGTCTGCGTCGATACTACAACAGGAAGGTCAGGCCAAGATCCTTTCAAGAAGGCGACCTTGTGCTCCGGCTGATCCAACGAACGGCCGGCCAGCACAAGCTGTCGGCACCTTGGGAAGGCCCCTTCATCATCAGCAAGGTGCTAGGGAACGACGCCTACTATTTGATCGACGCCCAGAAGCCCCGAGCACGCAAGAGGGACGACTCCGGCAAAGAGACAGAACGCCCGTGGAATGCAAATCTTCTTCAAAGATTTTACAGTTGATGCAGTATGTATCACACTACCCCTTTGTATTAAAGTACTAAGACTTTGGGCCCCCCGAGACGAGCTCGGGGACTACCCTTTTTGTTATCTGTACGATAGGGATTATGCCTCCAAGTACATTACTGTCATTACAAGCCGCTTGGCACCGGGCTTGACTAGTCGGCCCGGGGACTCGCCTCCTTGCGCTATGAGAAGCTTCCCGCAGTCAGACAAGTAGTGTGCGGTGCCCAATCCGCCTCCTGGCAAAGGCGCAGCTCGCAGGGCGACTGTGAGGCAGGCAGGAGTGAGGAAAAGCGGGCACCCACACGAAAAATGGCTAAGGACCTAAAGCACGAACATAGCATAAGACGGCCCCCGGCATTTCTGAAGCGGAAGGCCGACTCATGAGTAGCCGGCTCGCCGTCTTCATTAGCCTCTATTAAGGACGGCCGACTCTTGGGTAGTCGGCATGCCGTTCTCTATCCGACTTGCTAAAGAAACTCTAAACGGCCAAGTCCTTGCCTTCCCAAAGTAGCCAAGCACTTGACCCAGCGACAGTCCGCAGAGCGGCTGCTCGACTGACAAGGCAACGACTAAAGGAAGGCGGCAAAAGGAAAAGCCTAAAGAGCAGTAAGCAAGGAAAGACGGAAAGCAGATTAATATTTACATAGGCCCTTAGCCGAATCTTCAAATAGAAGTTCAAGATACACCCCGCAGGCGGGTGGAATTGTTCGAATCTAACAAAGTTTTCAAAAGATTATTAAGACAGACAAACAGAGGTGAAAAAGCAGCCTAGGAGGCGGCGTCTGGGATTGGAGGGTCGGAGGAGACGGCGGTGTTAGGTGCCAGGGGAGTCGGCTGGGCGGTCTCGGTTTGATCGCCTCCAGCGGCAGTCGCTTTCTCCTGACGCGGCTCGTTGCTGGAGGCACGGTCGAGCTGAGTCTGGCCGCCTGCTCCGTCTTCTGGCACCTCCGCCTCGCCTTCGGCCTCCGCCTCGTCCTCCTCCTCAGTGCTGGGGTCGATCACCTCCGCCGAGTCCTCGCCATACTCCGGGTTCATCCCGAACCACTCTGTCGGCACTCCCTCGCTGCCTTTAGCCCGCTCGGGCATGAAGACGCTGGTGTCCGTGTACTCGGCAATGGCCGTCGCATGCTCGATAAGGGCGCCCTCCACGGCCTCCAGTTCGGCCTGGGCTTCTGATCGGAACGCGGCCAGGCGGCCAGGTCCAGCCCTGGATACCACGCCTTGACAAACTCCAAGGCCCGGCGCGCTCCGGCCCGGGCCGAGGAGCCCTTCCAGGCCTCAAGACGGCCGGCAGCGACTTCTAGCCAGTCGGCGGTCCGACTGGCGGTACGCAGAGCCGGCATGTCCGGCCACAAAGCGGCAACCGCCTGGGCGCCGGCACGCTGAAGCCGGTGCATCTGCCGGTGGACCAGACGAAGACAGGCTTCAATGCTCAGGAGCTGTTCGTCAACGGTTCGGGGGGCATTAGCGGCGATCTCCTCACCATTCGCCCTTCGCGCCTCACGAGCAGCCTCGATGGCCAGAGGGACCGCCTGCGAGTGGCCGAGGAAGAAGTCTGCCAAGACGAAAAAGAAGAAAGTCGAAAATCAGAAGTCGGCCCGACACTAAGCCAAAAGCACGAAGAATCAAAAGAAACGTACCATCCACAATATCCTTGATCTCGTGGAAACCAGAGGTCAGCATTGCCTCCCTGTCAGTCCAGGAGGAGCGCTCGCTCTCAAACTCGGCCAGGAGAGCGGCTTCCTTCTTCTCGGCCTCGTCCTGCGCCTTCTTGAGCATCTCCTTCTGCTCGGCCAGCTGCGCCGCCAGCAGGTCGCGCTTCGTGGCGAGCCTATCACACTCCTCCTCCTTGGCGCGACGGGCGGTATTGGCCTCGTCCAGCTGCTCCTGAAGAGCGGCGTTGGCTCCTGAAAATCGAAAGAGAAAACGAATCAGTCGTCAGCAAAGAAGATCGCCGGGAAGATCCGGCCCGACTGCTCAGCAGTTGGCCCGAATCTCGGGGACTACAGCCCGCGGGTGCGCCAGCGCGCCCCCGCGAAGAAGAAGAACTCACTCCGGCTTTCCGACAAGTCGGTAGCCCGCTTGCTCAACTCCTCAACATTGTGGTTGAAGGCAGTGGCGCGGAGGTTGTGATACTCCTGCAATAAGTCATTGAAGACGAAGTTAGTGTTTGGAACTCGCCAGAGGGAGTTCCGAACCGCCTGCTCAGTAGCCGGCCCGGAACTCGGGGACTACACCCAGTGGGTGCGCTGGCGCGCCCCCACAGAGAAAAACAAGAATCAAGAAGGAGAAGAAACTTACTCGGACGGCCGTTCGCGCGGCCAGGTGCGCTCTGGTGCAGGCCTGAAGGGCGTCGCCTTCGGCCCGCAACTTCGCCTGGACTTCTAGGAGCGATTGATTTAGCGGCCCGGTGCCACTTCCGTGCACCCACTCGGTGGGCGCGGCGCTTGTGGCCTCGGCGTCTAGAGCTGCCGAGCTAGCAGCGGCGATCTCCCAAGGTCGCGGCGCCGAGGTCGCCCTCTCAAGACGGCGACGCACCGGTGAGGCGACTTGGAGAAGCAGCCGCGCTTCGGCCTCGTCCACGGCCGGCGGCTCCGACGGATCCACCGGCTGTTTGCCGTGCGGCCTCCCAGACGGCGATGGAGGCGGCGGCGGCACGAGAGCATCTAACATGGAGGCCTCGCCGCTCTCCTTCTCCGCGATGGGGTTCTCGGTGCCGGCTCCCCCGGTCTGCCCGTGAACTCCGGAGGCGGCGGTGCAGATGATAGTGGGGGGACAAGCATCGCCGATCGGTGACGCGCGGCCTCCTCGGCGCGTCGTCTCGCCGCAAGGGCGGCTTCGGCATCATCCAGCTTTTTCTGGGCGGAGGCGGCCGCCCTGTCGGCCTCCGCCTTCTCCAAACGCGCGGCCTCCTCCTCCTCGCGCTTCTCCCGCGCATTCCGCTCCGTCGCCTCCCGGAGGTCGGCGGCAGGGTCGGGCCGCCGAGTATTGGCAGACGTCTCTGCCGACCCCATGACAGAGGGGACAGCGACTCTCTCAAGGGAAAGAGGGGCCCTGAAGAAGAATGGAGGGAGTATATAAACGAAGACTCGGACAAGATTCAACAAAGAAAATAAAAGAGCGTAAAGACTTACGCGGATACTAGCGGCGGCTTTCTCACTTCCCTTCAGAAGCGGTTGGCCTTCGCGGCCGCCTCCTCTCGTCTGGTCGTGGCGGCCGCCCCCTTGAGCTTCTTCAATTTACCGCTGGGCGCACTCAGCCCGGCGTGACGCCTCTTCGCGCCGCCTTGGCCGGCAAAGGAGCCGGCGCCCGACGGGCCGATCCTCAGCTGGTGGCGCGGAGCGACTTCGCCTTCAGCGTTGTCATCAGGCCAGTCGGCGAAGGTGGCCGAGGGCCTGAAGTCGCCTTCCGCCCTCCCTCCCCCGCCTTCGGCGTCGGCTTCCATCGCCTCCGCCCCCAAGTCGGGGTCGTCGACGTCGCTCTCCGCACGGTCGGGAACATACTCGTGGGGCTGCCTCGTGGCGCCGAAGGCAGGCTACATAAGAGGACTCTAGTTCAGAAGAAGCTAACAAGAATCATAAGCCGGAGTCGGCTGCGAAAAAAAAGAGAAGAGATAAAACAGGAGGGAGACGCGACTTACCACTGGTGGAGGGTTGACGCGCGAGTACGACTCCTTGCCGAACTGCCAGTCCTCTTCGTACTCGCAGTGCGCAATGTAATTTACCATGTTCGCCACCTCCTTGCGGGGCATCTCCTTGGTGCTCGTCCGACTTGGGTCTCGGAGGCCGCTCATCTGACAGATCAGGTGAGGCCAGCCTTGGAGCGGGAGAACTCGGCGCGCCAGGAAGGCGGCCAGCAAGTCGGCCCCAACGAGTCCCTCCGACTGCGTCAAGACTCAGAGTCGCGCAACAGCGGCGGCTCTGGCGGGAGTCAGCGTCTTGACTCAATGGGACCAGCTGGGGAGCCGCCCAGTCAGGGGAGCGGCGTTATAAGGCGGCAGGTTGACCCAGTCGCCGTCTGAGGTGAGGTTCTTCACGTAGAAGTACGAGCGCCGCCACATCTTCACCGACTTGATCAGCATGATGGGAGGAAAAGGGTTGTCGGCCGTCGAGCGCTGCATCGCGATGAAGGCGCCACACTGGGCCGGCACGCCGGCGATGTGCGTGCCGAGCTTAGAAGAGAAGAACTCTCCCCACAGCTCGATGGTGGGGAGAACGCCGAGGAAGCCTTCGCACAGGGTGGCGAAGGCGGAAAGCAGGACCACCATGTTCGGTGTGAGGTGGTGCGGCTGAAGGCTATGGAACTCCAGGAATGAGCGGAAGAAGCCGCTCGCCGGCAGCCCCAGGCCGCGCATAAGGTGCGAGCAGAAGATGACCCGCTCGCCCTCTTCCGGCGCCGGCCGGATTTCCCCCTCCGGCGCGGCGCGAGCGCGCTCGAGGTCCGCGCTGGGGAGATGGCGGGTCTGGCGGAGGAACTCGATGTGTTCCTCCTCTACCTCCGAGCCGTCCCATACGCCGGAGCGCACGGTAGAGGCCGCGGCGGAGGAAGAGCTCATCGCCGCGGTAGGATGCGCTCCTGCTCAACAGCGGAGGAAGGAGGGAGAAGAAGCAAGATGAGGCGGGGGAGCGGGGAAGAAGGGCGCGCAAGCTGTGCCGCTCCGCTTCCCCCCGCCTACTTATAGCCCTGCGGGCTGAGAAGCCGAGGGGGCGGGCGTGGGATTAACTGCGCACGATGCCCCACGCCGCCCCACGATTTACCCACGAAGTTACTGCACGTAGTAACGACGTGGGAAAATCAACCGTCCTCGGCTGCAGCGGATCCATCCGTATGCAGAGGCGCGGTAGTGGTGGGCCCCACCTGACGGCCCATCCCATCGCGCGCGTGGGCAGGCAGACTGTTCTCCCCACGTGGCGCCACGCGATATGACCGCCCTAATGGCTGCGGGGAAGCATATCAGGCACGCCGCCTGGTTTCCCGCCGCGACCTTCAAATTGAGGCTCTTCGCCGAAACTCCGACTTTCGACTGTCGACCCAAGGGAAGATGGCAGCCGAGTCCCAGAGTCTACCCTTTTAAAAAGATTGAAGCTGTTGAAGCCCCACAATACAGCGACCGCAGGGTTTCACCAGCTTCGGGGACTACTGTCGGAGTAATGGGCCACGGGTAGGCCAACCCGAGCCCCAGGACATTTCAAGACATCGGGGCAGGCCGCGCCCCTCAGGCCGAGTCCCGGGGCTGACTCCAAGATATGCCGAGTCCCAGACGGCGGCTCCCAGATAAGCCGACTCCCAGGCGGCGACTTCCAGGAAAGCCGACTATGGAGGGTCGGCCCAAGACTCCTCCCTTATCCCAAAGTACGACACAGGGTACGGTTGCGGCGTGGCCGTTTCCCCGCTGCCTATGAAGGGCCGGCATGGCTACAGTAGGCCATACCACTGGAAGATCTCCGGTGGGATATGGCACTGTTGCCATGCCTGCCCTGACCTCAGCCGCAGTACGCAGTGCACTGTGCCCACGACGCCGGCCTGTACGACCCGAAGGCGGCAGGACCGCCTGTCAGTGGGGGGGCCGAAGCCGGCCTGGGCAACCCGAAGACGGGCCCGTGGGAGTCGGCCTCCCTGGAGTCGGCCGACTCCTCCCGGGCCCCACAAGCCATTAATCAGATAAGATGGGGAATGGCGACAGTGATCGCCCGATAGATGGCGGCACTGTTGCCACGACCCGATGACCGAGCCTGCGTCATCAGGAGTGCGGCTACAGTATCAAGCCTGTCCGCGGGACCCACCAGTCGGCGGGCCCCAGAAGCCGGTGTGAAGGACGGCGGCCTGAGAGACAGACGGCTGGGACCCGCGCCCAGCCGGGTTACTATTGTACCCCCGGGGGGTAGGCCTATATAAACCCCCCGGGGCACCCATGCAAAGGGTTCGACCCTAGAGAGGAAGATAGACCAGATAGCCCAGGGAGAGAGCTAGCCTTGCCCTCTTCTACCTCCAGAAACAGCTCCAGGAGCACCATTGTAGTTACCTTGCTTTAGTGATCATACGGAGACCCCGCAGAGCAGCAGTAGGGGTGTTATCTCCTGGGAGAGCCCTGAAGCTGGGTAAGTTCCGCCGGCGTGCATGTCTTCGCCTCATCCCGCTTCCAGGCACCGGTGACGTTCTACTCGCTCCCACCATGATAAGCCATCCTTTGGCATATGTCGTATCCAACCCCCGACACATGTGGCAGAATCTGGTGGATGATATCCAACGGTCAGTAGTGCTCGGATTTGCCATCTTTGTATCGCCGGATTAGCTTCATCCAACGACCAACTTTCAAAGTTTTTCACGCACTATATAGGGGGTATAGATATAGATGTGCCGGTCCATTGCAATGGATCCAAAGTATATCTATTTAGTGGAGTGCACTCTAAACACATTATCTATTTATTTTCTCTAACCTTCCGTAGCCATGCAACCAAGCCACATAAGCTTCATGGATGCCCACCACATCATATTATTCATACTACGTTCATTGAAAAAAAGATAGATCACCCAAAACAAGATCTTCCCGTTTTTTGTTCCTACGATGTTGTGCCGTGCACGTATCTACTAGTAGTTGTATAGTGGTAGTACTAGTAATATAGTATTAGGAGTACAAACTTGGTAGTACTAGTAGGAGTAGTACTAGTACGGAATGCTCCTACTCTATCAACGAGCCCCGTCTGACACAAAATTTCTTGGCTTCCGTGCTACAGCTAGATCTTCCCCTTGTTTTTGTTTTCCAACCCGGTGGTGGGCGAGGTGTCGGTTTTCTCAACGACGGTCCCACATGAAAGTGAAAATGCTAGGCAGGCAACACGCCTTCCCTAAGCTATGTGTCGTGCCGGACGGTCCGTGTTGTACCCACGATTCCCGGGCGTGTGGGGGTGCGACGGGAATGCGACAGGCCTTTTCCTTTTACTAGCAATGTTCCCGTGCGTTGCGACGGATCCAAAGTAGTAGAATAGTAGTATTTGTTCAAAAACTTGGAAGAAATCACTATTGTTTCGATATACTCCTAATATATTACTCCCTCCGTACCTACATATTTGTCTTTTCGAGATTTCAAATGGACTATCACATACGGATTATATAGACATATTCTAGTGTTTCTAGCAAGATGCCCGCGCGTTGCATGAAGTTGATGGAAAAGGTAAGCACAACTTATAAATTGACGGATGGAGTACTAGTTACAGTGATGCATATAATTAAGCAAAGGGATCGCACATGTCGGTATTGACTGGAACGAGAATGCAACAGCATAATAAGAATTAAGGCCACGATGATGCGATCGCAGTGGTGGTTACAGAAGGCAAGAAGAAAGATGGATCCACGAACGTATGACCTCCTCCTCCTCAACTTAGTGTGCCGAGCCACCGACCCGCGGCTAAGGAGCGGCGGCTTTTGTGGCGAGGTCGAGGTGCTTCTCAACAAAGGCATCCAAGGCTTCCAGCTGGTTGAGGAAGGCCAACGTCGTAGCATCCTCACTGGTCTTGTAGATACCTATGTACACTATTTGCTCGTACGCGTGGATGTGTAGGTCGATGAATTCTTGTAGGGCGAGGCGCCTCGCGGCGAGCGCGACCTCCAGGTGGACATTTTTCGTGGCGTTGGCGGGCAGTCGCAGGGCCACCAGTGCTTGAAAGAGGTTCCGACCATGGAGGCCGATTAGGGTGGTAGGCAATGAGGAGCCCGGGCGCACGGGCTGGAGGAGTACGGCGATGTCGTCCGCGAGCTTCTTGAGGATGGTGAACTTGTTGCTGGTGGCAATGATCATCTGGTCCAACTAAGAGTCGTAGTTGGCGTCGACGGCGGCCATCCACCAGCCGGTCTCCAACACCGTCTGGAGACGGTCCTCGGTGCCATGCTGCAGGCCGGCGTCGTGGACCATCTGGCGCAGCCGCTGGCCGCTCACGCGCATCGCCGCCATGGGTCTGGAGCGAGCTCTTTTGCGCTTAGTGTAGGTGCTTAGGCAAATGCTTAGGTGCGTACGATGTGGTAGATGCATTGGAATGGAGGGGCGCCTTTATATGAGTGCAATGAGGACAAACTGCGTTGCATTCACATCGTGCAGCCTCTTTTCCCAGACCTCCTCCCATTACTTCCCTCATGCATTAATTGAAGGAGGATGCATTGGCCGTTCAACATATCAGGAACCACTACTCCCTCCATCGTCTGCATTAAAGCCGTATTGGGAACTGCGCCGCCCGCTGTCAAATCGAATACTCCCTCCATCTACTACCTCCGTCCTAGTTTATTAGTCCCCTATGTAGTTTGTGCTAAATTTTGACCAAAGATTTAACTGACAAAATGTTAGTGCATGTTAACAAAAATTATAACGCTGGGTTCATATTCGAACATAGTTTTCAAATATATAATTTTTTGTGACATGCATGAGCATTTTGTTAGTTAAATTTATGGTCAAAATTTGGCACAAATTACAATGAGGACCAATAAACCAGGACAAAGGTAGTAGGTGAGTATTAAGTCATCTTACGAAAACCAAATACTAGTAAACACATAGGCATGGTGCATTAACTCTCATGTTGTTTCTTATTTTTTGACATAAATAGAGGAATCAACCAAGAAGAGATGTGGGGCTTGTATGCATATGATACTAGTGTATGGTACTACATCCGTAATGCATGGTATCATATGTTGGTATCATATAGGACTACATTTATTGCCATGCATGACACAAAGTAGTATATGATACTCAAGCTCCTCTTTCCTCATTTAATTCAATGACACCTCATCAAAATTGCTTAGTTGGCATGCATGATACCACCTATGATACTCCCATTACGACCAGCCTTAGTGTCATGTAGTACTTTATTTATTGCCATGTACATGACACATAGTTCATGAGCGCTCTCTATATGTACCACCTTTTTTTTAATTTCAAGTTTTGCTCCATGGCGCAATCCATCGATACTACTACTGTACAAAAGTGGAGTATATACATTTTTTAAAAGGCTAGAGGGCGGGGCAGTCTAGCTCGATCGGTTTCACGAGAGGCGAGGGCCTTTGTGATTTGACGGCTCATTAATGCTGTCAAATTGAATAGTACTGCACCACCCGCTGCACGCCCGACGCCTCCATTAAATCCCTCCGTTAAACCCGCATGCAAACCGAGAATCCTACTCCGGCCACACGTCCGTTCATGAGTGGGCCAGAATTAAATGCAACACCGGTCGAGATCCTCCCGTCCGCCCTCAGTTTAAACGAGGCCAGACGCCGGCCAAGCTCCTACCGTCCGCCCTCTATTTACATGAGGCCAGACAGACAGCGGGCAAGAATCGGACCCCTCCGCCGCTCCCCCATCTCCTCCTCCGCCATTTTCTCCACGCTTCCGATGGCTTCCGATGAGCCATTCTGCGGCATATTACCCGGCTGGGTGGCCTGCCGAGCCCTCCGGATACGGGCGAGGCCGCTCGGTGCTTCACCAACCTCGCTTGGCCCGACGGAGCTAGTTGCCGCCCCAAGCATGCGCGTGGTTCAACAACTCGCCGCTCCAGTTCAGCTTGATGAGGAGTGGCGAGTTGCTCCACGCCGGCACGGCGACGAGCACGCCGGTACGGGCGCCATCGCTGCCGCGTTGTACCGCGCCACCAGAGTCTGCGGTGGCCACGCCTCCCGTGTCTGTGGGCGCACCTCCCGTGCCTGCGGCAGCGCCATGCAGGCAGAGACAGAAGCCGGGGGCGTGGAGAGCGACGAGTCGGTGGCCAGATTCTCCGTGTCCGCCGCCATCATCGAGGAGAAGTAGAACATGGGAGGCCGCCGCCACTTGGGACCCATGAAGGCCACCGCCGAGGCGACGACCGCGGATTCAGGTGGTTTCTTTGCTGCTTCGTCTCTTCTAAGGACCTTCGTCGACCCCGCAAGTGTTTGATGGACATGAGGAAGACAAAGGGATCCGTGGGCGGCCATTTAGAATTAAAATAAGTCTAGATATATCCATTTCTAGGACAAGTATTTCCGGACGGAGGGAGTATTAGTTATACAAGAGAGCCGGATTGGCACCTCTTAGTTCATGTAAATGTAATGAAATCCATCATGTTTATATGAAGATCCTACTTTTTTATACGAAATCCTTCATGCTTATATGAAATCAGTCCGTGTTTGCCCGAATTTCATCTGGTTGGTTAGAGTTGTAAAAATGTATGCCGCTGGCGTTTGATGTTGTCCTCCGCGGAAGGAAGCGGGAGGAAATTTTCCGGCTACCGTTGGAGATGCTCTTTATGCTGGAAATAATAGAGTGACATCCAATCCATTTGAGTTAATTGCCTGTATGATTATCCCTCTATAAAAAGTTAATTGCATGTACAGTGTACACGTGACTTACAGGGTGGCTACAGCTTCGTACAGAAAGTTAAAAAGAAACAAGTCCATCCTTAATATTCTAAGTACTCTGTGGGTTCCACTGTCAGTACAGTAGCGAAAGAAGTATATATTAAATAAGTAGAGTAATATATAATATAAAAATCTAAAGTTCAAAGACATAATTCGAACTCATGTCATCGCGTTGCGAGCATCCGGCGCTAACCAGCCCAGCACATTTTTGTTCTAGACCATGCTGGAGATATATCTCCATGTCTACTCTTATATATACTCCATTCGTTCCTAAATATTTGTCTTTTTCAGATTTCAAATGGACTACCACATAGGATGTGTATGTAGACATATTTTAGAGTGTAGATTCACTCATTTTGCTACGTATGTCTTTTCAGGAAGGGGTCAGATTTGTCCTTGATTTCTTTATGAGGTATCTAGATGGCACTGCACCGCCAAGAAAAGAGGGTAACATAAAAATTATGGACAAATTTTTTGAGTATGTTGGTAAGGTCCGGTCATAGTCACTTGTTGAAATCTCTAAAAAGACAAATACTCCCTCTGTCCGGAAATACTTGTCATCAAAATGGATAAAAGGAAATGTATCTAGACGTATCTTAGTTTTAGATACATATATTTTTTATCCATTTTGATGACAAGTATTTTCGGACGGAGGGAGTAGAAAACAGAGTTGGTGATGATGGTGTGCGTGCCATCCTGCAATATAGGCCGTCGGATTTATATCTAATGGATAGGAAAGAAACTATGGCAATTTTGAAAAAAAATATACCCACACGTCTCTCCACGTTCGCAAATAAGGCCTTCCCTCATTCAGCCTTTTCTCTCACAAGATAAACTACTGATACAAATGCATCTTGATGTTCCATGCAACGCACGGGCAGCTAGCTAATTTCTTTTAAAATAGTTGCTGCGATAATTGGGTTGAAGTTATATATTTTATGTCTACCCCGAATGATTTCAGATTTACTAGTAGTAACAAAGAAAAGGTTGCCTTGTTAATTAACAGAAAACAGGGTGAAAACTATCACATGAGGCCGGTAAAAACAAGGCACACTGGGTTCAGCGTCATCGTCACTACAGCTGTGCGCGCGTGAGAAGTCTACGTATCGAGGGGGCTACCGAGCGAGGCACCGAGACACAATGTTTGGGAGAGAAACCAATTGACATATTATGATCAGATCGAGTTG
>NC_057795.1:370789564-370802134 GCF_018294505.1 Triticum aestivum | reverse complement strand
GGGGGGGGGGGCAGTGACACTCACATATCTCTACTCTTATAGAAAACAGAGTTGGTGATGATGGTGTTCCTGCCATCCTGCAATATAGGCCATCCGATTTATATCCAACAGACAGGAAGGAATTAGTGGCAGTTTTGCAAAAAAGATACCCACACCCTCTCCGCATTTGCAAATAAGGCATTCCCTCGTTCATCCTTTTCTCCCACAAGATAAACTTCTCATACAAATGCATCTTGATGTTCCGTGCAACGCATGGGCATCTTGCTAGTAGGGAGAAGGAGTTTGTGTGACACATATCTAGCTATATTA
The DNA here is from genome assembly GCF_018294505.1 of Triticum aestivum. Taxonomy (NCBI): domain Eukaryota; kingdom Viridiplantae; phylum Streptophyta; class Magnoliopsida; order Poales; family Poaceae; genus Triticum; species Triticum aestivum. Next base: position 370,801,825 of record NC_057795.1, on the reverse strand, counting down.
AGAGATAGGTAGATAGCATATGTGTGAGAGACATTATTATACTTTGAGACATTAGTGGCTGCGGGTGCGCGGAACTAAAGAGGTGGGTGTGTTAGACATAGAGAGCGCGTGTGTTTCTGTGTGAGAGACTTGTAGGACGGGGTAGAAAGATGAATTTAACCCTGACGGAGGGAGAGAAATACACGAAGTGCATGTGTGTGATTCCGATGCCCACAGGGAAATGAGATATGTTTGCATGTGAGAGAGATTACACAATTCTTTCACGTATCACTATCTAGCGATCGTGGACGTGCATCGCTTGAACATAAGTCAATATCTACTTCGTATCGTGGCCAAAGGTACAATATTGATTCAACGCTGTAAAGATTGGACACTCACATATCACATTTTTTTCTATTTAAATAAACCTTTTCAGTTGTGCATGCCAAAGTTACAGTGATGTTTCTTCATACAACCAATGTAGCTATCATGCACATGCACCATTGTTACTCTTGCATTCAAATTCATTAGTCTTGGATGATTTAAGTTTCTATTTTGAAGTACTATATGTAATATTCATATATGAATTCAATGGGTACACAATTTATGAAATGGAGGCTATGTAATCATATGAGGTAACACTTTTAAGTAGCTAACTACAATATCCATTTCTTTTTGTGCGCCTCTACACTAACACGTCAATGCATTATGTTTAAAGTAAATAACCAATGGCACCAAATTATCTATTTACACGAGAAATACATAGGCTGAGCATTTGATCACTTTTTTTGAGAACACGCCACTACACCCGTACGATTGGCCGCACTAGTGTGAACATCCAAGTTATCGGCGCATCATCCCGAGTTATTGTCTTTTTTTCTGGGGTGGACTTCACACCAGTTATTAACTGCTGATGCGTGCCCCGTGTACACAGTCTAGCATGATCTTCCCGCTAGCACGGTCCAAAATTAGTTGAAACTGGATACGAACGATCCCGCGGGCGGCACAATCTCCCGCCTCCTTCTAAACTTTCCGCCACCTTAGTCTTTAGCATGTGAAATCCCCCTTTTGTCCTTGGTGCACGGAGACGAACAGTTACAATACGGCCCTCATCTACATGATAGGTCGGGGCTGCTTTGGTAACTTCCGGTTCCCCCGACTACACGACACCCCCATTTCCTCTCCCCCTCCCACAAAAACCACTAACTCCACAACACCAGGGCATCTTACATCACACCGTCTGTACTTCATTGCCCTTTCTCCCCTCCCCTCTCGAAACCCTAGACTGCTCATCCACCGGCGTACCATAGCCCATTCACTGCCAGCAGCGTCCACCTCGCTGGATCTGCTTCTGCGGCCGCATCTAACCCTCCCACCTCCCCTAGAAACAAGTAGACTGCTCATCCACCACTGTACCACAACCCATTCAGTGTCGGCCTTGTCCACGTCACCGGATCTGCTTCGCCGGTACTCTCGTCAACCGCCGCGCATCTGCAGCGGCTCATTCGTACTCCCCACCGGAGACGCTTCATCCACACACCCAGGAGCCGCCCCACCGACGCCCCCGTCGACGACCTCTGATCCTCTTCGCCGACACCTTCCTCAACCCTACCGGAGCCGCTTCGCCGACACCATGGTCAACCCTACCGGAGTAGCGTCGCCTATACCATTCTCAACCCTACCGGGGCCGCTTTGCCAACTCACAAGTCCACGGCCTCAGATCTGCTTCCTCGCACCCTCATCCAACCTACGGGAGCAACTTCTGACGCCCCGTCTACGGCCAGAGATCCGCATCATCGACACCACCCTTAACCCAACCACCGGAGCAGCTTCTGACGCCTCGTCCACGGCTGCAGATCCGCATCATCGACACCATCCTTAACCCAACCACCGGAGCAACTTCTGACGCCCCGTCCACAGCCGCAGATCCGCGTCGTCGACACCATCCTTAACCGAACCACCGAAGCAGCTTCACCTACGCCCTCGTCCAAGGCCACAGACCCGCTTCGCGCACACCATAGTCCACCCTATCGGAGCCGCTCCACAAACACCCTACTCGACGGTTCTAGATCTCCTTACCGGACCCCGATAGCCAGCGCAACGTCATCACCCTCGACGTTTCTAACCTGATTCCCACCGTCTGGAGAGATGCCAAGCACCCACCACGGCCTAGGTACTTGTCACCTTTAAACCCGTCTAGCATCACCTGCCCGATGCACTTCAAATATACTAACCGGTCGCTGTTACCTGTTATGCAGCTGGCAAAAACTACAAGTACTATGTTTCTTCTGGATCTAACAGCTTGGCCAACCAAGATCCTGGACTGAGGCATTGCTATGATCTTGTAAGCGCGTCTCTCTCTCTCTCTTGTATTGTTCTGTGCCTGCCAGCATGCTTTGCTAGGATTTTTGACCAGTAATCCCTTTGTGCAGACAATGATTTCTACTACTGGCTGCTAAATTAGATATGTAGATGTCATACATGATACTACCTCGTACCTCCGTTCCTAAATATAAGTCTTTTAGAGATTCCACTATAGGCTACATACGGAGCAAAATGAGTGAATCTGCACTCGAAAATGCATCTATATACATCTGTATGTGGTCCATACTGGAATCCTCTACAAAGACATATATTTAGGAACATGGGCAGTACATTACACAAAATCATAGGTGGCATGTAGGAATTCCAGTGCACTACATTAGGCTCCCTTAGAGTGCCTTCTAGTCCAGCATACAGAGTCATGGCTAGTTTATGGTACGCACACAATCGTTAATTGGTGGTTTAAATATGCGCAAGGGATATGCAATGTAGTATCATGTAGAGATGTCTGAAATTAGCCGTGTCAACTTGCAGATAGGGTTACACAATGAAAAAGTACAAGATGTTTGTGGCAATTTCATGGAACATCGCAAAAAAAGGAGAGGCAGCGGTGAGCCTATACAGTGTGCTATGGTATGTCACTCCTCCATTGAAATCATCGTGACATGTTATTTGTATGCCAGTTCTATTAGCCAAGTTTCTTAGGGACAGTTATTACGAGTTATCCTAAGAAAATAAGCACCTGTGAATATAAGCTCCATGTAATACGCCAACCAGTTCCTTTCATTGCGTTTTCAGCTTATCTTTGGTATGATCAGTGGAAAGTCTAGATTGCATTATATATTTTTCATTTTGCTGCCCATATGGAAATTAATTTGACTTGCAAACATAACAAATTGAACCCAGTGCAGTAATTAATATGATAGGAAAACAGACCATCACTATTTGCTCAAAATGCAAATACAAAGATACCATCTACTTGGCACAATCTACTTTGGTCAATGTTTTCCATAGAGATCCCATTGCCTAATTTAAACAAAGAACGCATGACCCATATTTAAATGAAGAACAATTATTTATTGAAATTTGATGGTCCAAGTGGCTGGTTATTATCATATAGCAGCACCACCTGAAAGCATCATATAGCAGCAGCAGCAGCAGCTCATAGCAACTCATCATACAGCAGCAGCAGTCTGCAATTCATCATATACCAGCAGCAGATCATAGCAATTCATCATATAGCAGCAGTAGGAGCAGCTCATAGCAATTCATCATATAGCAGCAGCAGGAGCAGCTCATAGCAATTCATCATATAGCAGCAGGAGGAGCATCTTGTAGCAACTCATCATATGGCATTAGCAGCTCATAGCAATTCATCATATAGCAGCAGTAGAAGCTCATAGCAACTCATCATACAGTAGCAGTAGCTCATAGCAATTCATCATATAGCAGCAGCAGGAGCAGCTCATAGCAATGCATCATATAGCAGCAACAGAAGCAGCTCATAGCAATTCATCGTATAGTGGATCAGAATAAAAATTTGGCAAAAAATCAGAGGAGATCCTCACCTTGTTGGATGAGCTCATCCTTCAATAGCACCTCAAGGCCATGGCCTGGGAGGAGGGCAGGGGGAACAAGGTGCCTTCTGCCGCAGTGTGGCATCAGCCGTAGTTGTGCAGTGCCCGCCGGAGTAGTGCGTTGGACAAACCACAGTGGAGCAGCTGCTGGAGACCATGAGAATGAGGGGCGGCGCCAGAGGGAGGAGCAGCCAGGGAGATTTGCCCCTATCCACTGGCCATGTAGCCTAGCTGGACATAGCATCGTCGAGGACCAGGCCAGATGGGACCAGTGGCGTCGGCTCGCTGGAGGAACCCTAGTGCTGCAAGCAGGGGATTGAGGTAGAGGGAAAGGGGAGAGGAGATGCAAGCGGGCAGGGCAATGAATGCTTGCTTGTTTGTTTTTACTTGAGGGTCAGGTGTGACATGGGCATCAACAGTTGCATTTTGAGTGTAATATAGGCAGACAACAGAGTCATTTCACTATTCCCCTTCCCTTCAATTTTTAGTGAGGTTCTACCTGAAACACCCCCCTCCGAAGCGAAATTAGTTAAGCCCAAGCCCATAACTCAAAAATGACTTCTTTACATCTTTTATGGCTTATTTTGACAATATGCCCTGAAAAGGCGGAATTGAACTGGCCCTTAACCTGCAATTCAATTATGCGTGCAATGATGAATCACTCCTGCCTGCTATCTGTACATTTAGGCATCATCATACATGGCATAACCTAATACATGTGCATTCCATTGTAGAATCTGGAATATGCAATGTTTATGTTAGTTCATATGTTGCACATGATGTTTAAATGCCCCTTAAATCTGGTCAGTCAAGTGATGGTCTTTAAGCCTCCTTCTTTGCCTATTTTCTTGATATGTAAGATTTTCTCACACATCTGTTCAATTGCTTGTTTGCATCAGCCAGCCATACTAGGACTGTTTGCTTTGATTACTTGCTATTCTTGACCTAACACTCTAACAGAGCTTGTCAACGATTTAAACACTAAGGGATGCTGTAGTGGGGCCTTTTCTAACTCATAGGTGCCATAAAGGTTTGGTTGTACACTACAGTAGGTTCTCCAAGAGTACCTGGAGATCCAGTTCGAAGGTATGCCTAGTTTTTACATAGTGCAGACATAGTGAATGCTCATTTCATTGTGTGCAAGTGCAAGAGATGCGGCATGTTTCATTATGTGGTGTTGTTTTGTTATAATCTCATCCTTTTGTGTTCACAGTCTGGAAAGTATGCATATTTATCTTCCAAGGAGACGAATAACTACTTTGTGTCACCTTGCAGAGGGGGTGCAATGAAGATAAGATTGAGGATTTCCAAGTACAAGATGTTAGGAAGGAGCCTTGCAAGAGAAGTAGGAGCTGCGCTGAGCCTCTTCAACCTGCTAAGGTAAGTCACTGTATGCAACTCAACAGTTCAATTCCTTGTTTGATTCAGGCATAGTTAATTTTCTCTTTTCAATTGCTGTATTTGTCCTCACTTAATGAGATGCCCAAATAATTATGCCCGATGTTCGGTACTTGTATCACTATTAGTTGACATAATAAAAGGCGTTACCATTTAATTACTCTGTTGAAGTGTGCCTGAAGCTTTGAAGTCTATTAACCAACTATTATTGCATGAGGCTCACAATCTAGTTTATACTACGCTAATGATTGCATAGTTTTGCCTGCTGTAGTATGTTTGTATGAAACCCTCTGCTGTTCATTATGCTCCCTAAGACTTTAATTGAAGTACAGAATGGGCCCCAACATCATGCTAACCTTTCTTACTTATACGCAACGTGCTGTCTAAATTTGTAACTTGTCTGTGTTTTCAATTGGGCCCCAACATCATGCTCCTCTGATGAGCTAAGAGGGATTTCTGTATGCAGGCTGCACAGACTATCTTTTTATAATTTTTAAAATATCACCTGCTTATGCTTCGTGACGTGTAACATTTTTTTTGTGAATGTGACGTGTAACATTATTGTTAGTCCTGTTTTTCCATGTAGTACAAAATAGTGTCTTGTTCGCTTCACTGTTGTAACTATATTTTTGCCCTAGTCATGTGTACTTACAGAAACATTTCAGGATGAAGTGACATCAACACAAAAATCTGCGAGCAGTGCGGCATGGCTGTTACCGAATTATTATGGATTGGAATTGGAATGTGTTGATGTTCTCGAGCATTAACTAGAGGTGGCAAGACAAGGTGTAGAGGATTGTCAACGTATAATCAACAAGTTGAGACTAGACATGCAGGTATTAGATGCAGGAGTCAAAAAATGAAACAAGACACCGAGGTAACCATGAAGGAATTGGAGATTTTGCAGACTGAAATTTGTGCTATCTGAATCCGGCCAATCCTATTTTCGGAAGAGATTATAGTTCAAATGGAGTTAAGTTGATGCGCGTCCATGATGTATGAGCTGTATTTGCCCAGTGTATGTAATTTGCTGTTTGTGTATGCTTTATTATCACCTGTGCCGAACCATAATGCCCAGTGGGTATCGGCTGTAATTTCTTTATTGTATAGTGTAGGATTATTCTACCTTTCTATGCCTTTATCTCTTTGTTGTATAGTGTATGCTTTTTAGAGGTGATAGTATTGAGTAGGATAATTCTTTGAATATGCTATATCATTCAAACGGGGGCTAACTCGCCCGACCATGGCCCTTCACGGGCCGTCGGATCCATGGGCCTTCTACGTCTCGCAGGATCCATGGACCTTCTACGTCTCGCAGGATCCATGGGCCTTCTACGTCTCACAGGATCCATGGGCCTTCTACGTCACGTAGGACCCATGGGCCGCCGACTCATTTATGGGTCTTGTACGGGCCTTTAATGGGCCGTAGACGGGCCTATAATGGAAATTATACGTTTTATGGGCTGACCATAACGGGCCGTTAATAGACCGTATTTGGTGATGCTATGAAAATGGCCCAACAGACAAACAGACCACAAACGGGTCGACTGTAACGACGAGGTGAATTTGGCCCACAAGCAGAAAATGACAGTAACGGGCCGTAAGTAACCGAATGCTGCAAATGAGCCCAAGAATAAATGGTCGCTCAGAAGGCCGAAAGTTAACTTGGGCTGGAAACGGCCCAACGGAATAACCGCCCGTTAATGGGTATAAAGTGTTACACTGTTCATTACGGGCCAGTTTCACCGCGGGCCGTTAATGGGTGTAAAGTAATACACTGTTCATTACGAGCCAGTTTCAGCAGGGGCCGCTAATGGGCCGAGAGTTACAAAGGGCCTCATATGGGCCGAAAGACGTCATGGGCCATACATGTGCCAGAAGTGAAAACGGGCTGGAATCATATTGGATGGCCCAGATGACGCTACTGGGCCTAATTCACATAGTGCATAACGGGCCTTGGGTTAGCAGGCTGTAAATGGGCGATATGCTAACAAGCCGTTAACATGCTTTCCATGGGCCGGCTCGCCAGCTTTTGACCAAGTCAAACGTGCCGGCCTTTTCATAGGAATGGGCCACTGTTGGGCCGTGCCACGTGTCGATGTATCATTGGCGCCTTCTGTCCAGTGAGTGGATGACATCTGTCCCAATGATGAGCCGACACGTGTTTCCTCCTGCCAATGATGATTTTACACATGGAAAATCCCCATTGGTCGGGGCTGTTAACGGGTTATCGGATCCAAAACCCGACCAATAGCATAACGGCGTTCCATTACGGTGGATGCCACGTGTCGGTCACCCTTGACGAAAGCACTTTGTGACGCGCGATTTATCGTCATGGAAGTGGACACTTCCGTGCTGATAATTTTGGTAATGTCATGGAACACTTCTACGACAACACAGGTATGACTATCTTGATTCTGTCATAAAATCGTCATGGATGTACATGCATGATAAAAAACGCGACCTACTGTGACAAATACGTATCATCACGAAAGTGTATTTTTTTGTAGTGTGGGTGCTGTTCTTACTTGAAAAAGCCTCCCACTTATGATTAACCTCTCTCGCAAGCATCCGCAACTACAAAAGAAGAATTAAGATAAATCTAACCATAACATGAAACATATGGATCCAAATCAGCCCCTTACGGAATAGCGCATAAACTAGGGTTTAAGCTTCTGTCATTCTAGCAACCCATCATCTAATTACTACTCCACAATGCCTTTCCTTAGGCCCAAAGATGGTGAAGTGTCATGTAGTCGATGTTCACATGACACCACGAAAGGAAGCAACGACATATATATCATCAAAATACCGAACGAATACCAAATTCATAGGATTACTTATGACAAGACTTCTCCCATGTCCTCAAGAACAAAAGTTACTACTTACAAATCAAATTCATGTTCAAGATCAGAGGGGTATGGAATAGCATTAAGGATCTGAACATAATCTTCCACCAAATAAACCAACTAGCATCAACTACAAGATGTAATCAACAGTACTATCAACCCACAACTAGCAATCTGAGGTTTTGGTACAAAGATTGAATACAAGAGACGAACTAGGGTTTAAGATGAGATGGTGCTGGTGAAGATGTTGATGAAGATTGGTCCTCCCATGATGAGAGGGTTGTTGGTGATGACGATGCCTTCAATTTTCCCCTCCCAGAGGGAAGTATCCCCGACGTAATTGCTCCACCAGAGAGCAAAACTGCTCCTGCCCAGGTTCTGGCTCAGGATGGCGTTGTTCTGTCCCGAAAGTCCTCTCAATAATTTTCCTATAGAAAATGGGCTTATATAACAGAAGATGGGCACTAGAGGCTGGCCAGGGGCCCCACAAGCCACCAGGGCACATCCATGGGGTGGGCGGCCCTGGTGCCTTGTGGGCACCTCGGTGGCCCTTCTGGTATTTCTTTTCTCCAATATTTTTTATTTATTCCAAAATAATTCTCCATGAAATTTCAGCTCATTTGAAGATGTGTAGAATAGGTATCTCTGAAATGGTTTTTTCAGGTCCAAAATTCCAGATGCCAGCAATCTCGCTCTTCATATAAATCTTGCAAATTAAGAGAGAAAAGGAATTAGAATGGCACCAGAAAGTATTGTATTGATAAAAAATGTTATAAATAACAGTAGGAAACATGATGCAAAATGGACGCGTGAGAGTGAAAGAACATGGTCTACTTCTAGATAGGATATTTGATTTAACCTGTCAATCTTTGTGCCCCCCAAACAACCTTCCTTCCCCGCCCGCGCCACTCCCTCGAGCGATTGGACCAACCCTAGTGCTCTCGGTCCCCTCCTCCTCTCCTTGTCCCTTGCCATTGGGACGCGCCACCCACAAAGCCTTGTCAGAGGCAGCAACAGAGCTCTTCACCCCTCAAGTGGTGGTACCAGGAGTGGGCCAGCTACATTGTGCGGAGGCAGCATGCTGGCCATGGGGCGCGGTAGCATGGTGGCTGGCTCCAATGATGAGGTTGCATGCTTATGGGGCGCTCGTGCTGGCTGCTGCCTTGGACATGGTGGGTTGCTCGTGTGACACGCATGTGGCTGTGATAGCTCAAACTGGTTTGGTCAGATATGGCCGCTTGTGCTATGGGTGGCACGATGGCTTTTGCTGGCGGTGGTCCGGGGTGCTTGCCCATGGAGGATGCACTTGGTTGCAGCTCTTTATTGGTCCTCATAGTGCCATGTTGGGAGCTCCCGATGGATGGGTAGGTCCCCGGCTTGGTCGCGACAGTTTTGCGACAATTGGCATTTAACAGCAAGGTGCAGGTGGCAACCTTCCTTCTCCTGGTTCTAGGCCGGCGACACATGGCGTGTCTGTGCGGTAGAGGTAGCTTTAGCGTAGGGCTCACACTCGTGCGAGCCAGAATTGGTCCTGAGGCGGGACGTGGTTCTCACTCTGGGTAGGCAAGGTTGGGCGCGGTCTGGGTGGTGTTGGTGGGCGGTTAGTTTTATCTCCTTGTGGGCGTGATGGGCGATGACGGTGGTCGGGGCACCACTTTTCTATCGTCCAGATAGGTGTTGGCGGCCATGGCACATGGCTTCGTGTGAGTTTTCTCGGCAGTAGTCGCTGGTAGTCACATGGTTGTGTCCCACCCACCAGTCTGTCTGGCTAGGGATACATGCATGGATTCCTCCTACAATTGAGGCATCGATCAACCCAAATAATATGAAAGATGTTGGGTTATGAGTGAAAGAAGATGCCTTTTACTCTTCCTTTCATGATTGGTGCACTATAATCTAGACGGTTTGTGGTTTCTCAGACATGGATGCTGGGGCGGCACCTCTAGATGGTAGTCCACATGGTTGGCTCTCGACACGCACCATGGAGGTGGTGGCGGCTTTGTCATGTGTGCAGCAAGAGGTTTAGTGGCTGGTGGCTTGGGCGCGCTCTCTATCATTCGCAGTGGCGGCGCCCCAATACGGACTTGGGGATTTGCCCCCCACCCACGCTTGTCCTGGAGACCTCGTGGTGGCACGTAGAACCACCAAGCAAAAACTCTGCACTTTTTCACCGACGACGGTGTCACTCATGGGCACTGCTCCCTTCCTAAAGACGTCATTATGGTGCTCCTATTTGTGTTAGCGATCTGTCAAGATCCCATGGCACAACTAGGTCATTTTTGTTCACACATGCATGCATCAATGGGTTCAATGTGCCGCCCAACGTCATCAAGATTATCTCTTCTTCTCATCCATTCATCCCTTCTAATGACTCATATTCCCATTTTTCTCATTTGCTCCATCCCCAGCCTCTCCAAATTCAGCCCCGTGAATGACGACATGGGGAGGTGCATATTCATTACTGCGACGAGGGAGCCCCAGGAGGAACTCTGGGAGGTCGCGACCATTGGCGCTGCTATAGACCATCCCATGGCGTGTGATGGCTACTAGAAACTTTATTCTTGTGGACTCTTGTTGGGCCTCCAAGCGCAGAGTTTTGTAGGATAGTAGCAATTTTCCCTCAAGTGGATGACCTAAGGTTTATCAACCCGTTGGAGGCGTAGGATGAAGATGGTCTCTCTCAAACAACCCTGCAACTAAATAACAAAGAGTCTCCTGTGTCCCTAGCACACCAAATACAATGGTAAATTGTATAGGTGCACTAGTTCGGCAAAGAGATGGTGATACAAGTGTAGTAGATATTGAATTTGTAATATGAACAATAAAAAACATCACGGGAGCAATTCATAAAATAGAGCACAAACGGCATTGCAATGCTTGAAAATGAGGCCTAGGGTCCATACTTTTGCTAGTGCAATATCTCAACAATGCTAATATAATTGGATCATATAACCATCCCTCAACGTGGGATGAAGAACCACTCCAAAGTTCCTATCTAGTGGAGAACATAAGAAGAAATTGTTTGTAGGGTACGAAACCACCTCAAAGCTATTCTTTCTGATCAATCTATCCAAGAGTTCGTACTAAAATAACACCAAGCTATTCTTTCCGATCGATCTAACTAAGAGTTCGTACTGAAATAACACCATATGATACATCAACCAACTCTAATGTCACCTAGATAATCCAATGTCACCACAAGTATCCATGAGTTGATTATACTATATGCATCAAACAATTTCAGATTCATAAAACTCAATCCAACACAAGGAACATCAAAGAGTGCCCCAAGATTTCTACAGGAGAAACAAACACGAGAACGTGCATCAACCCCTATGCATAGATTACCTCAATGTCACCTCGGGAATTTGCGAGTTGAGTGCCAAAACACATATCAAGTGAATCAATATGATAACCCATTGTCACCTGATATGTCTCCAACGAATCTATAATTTTTGATTGGTCCATGCCATTATAGTATCTGTTTTGGATGTTTTATATGCATTAGTATGCTATTTTATATTATTTTTGGGACTAACCTATTAACCTAAAGCCCAGTGCCAGTTTCTGTTTTTCCTTATTTTCGAGTTTTACAGAAAAGGAATATCAAACGGAGTCCAAAAGGAATAAAACTTTCGCGATGATTTTTCTTGGACCAGAAGACATCCACAGAACTTGGAGGCCAAGTCAGAAGAGTCCCGAGGGCTCCACAAGCCCTAGGGGATCACCCTAGGGGGGTGCCCCTGGCTTGTGCCCCCTCGGGAGTCCACTGACCTCCCTCTTAGCTCTATAAATCCTCAAATATTCCCGCAGCATTAGAAGCATCCACGAAAATACTTTTCCGGCCCCACAAGCCTCTGTTCCCGTGAGATCCCATCTTGGGGCCTTTGCTGACAATCTAGCGAAGGGGGATTCGATCATGGAGGGCATCTACATCAACCCTATTGCCCTACCAATGAAGCGTGAGTAGTTTATCACAGACCTACGGGTCCATGTTCTCCTCAATGTTCTTGGAGTTTTATCCGATATAATATTCTTTTGCGGTGTGTTTGTCGAGATCCGATGAATTGTGGATTTATGATCAGATTATCTATGAATATTATTTGAATCTTCTTTGAATTCTTATATGCATGATT